>NW_010162525.1:1716-2239 GCF_000695765.1 Mesitornis unicolor | reverse complement strand
CCCCGCTCTCCCCCCGGCCCAGGGGTCCCCGTGGGGCTGGCAAGCATCACCCACCCCCCCCCTCATCCTGTATCCGAAAGAAGGGTAGATACAAGGGTCCCCGCATGCTGCTGCATCTCCTGTCCTTTCTGAGGATCCCCAGCCTCTTATCCTCTGGGCGGCTCAAATTTTGGAGAGCCCATCTGTTCTTCTCCATCCTCAGCATCTGCCCCCTCTCAGATTGCCAATGGCTTCGGGCTTCATCCACCCTGGCCGCCCGCGGGTAGAAGTTTGCACATTTAATCTTGTGTGAGCGGCAAGGGCCGGTGTCGCAAGCAGGAAGCGCTGTGGTCAGCGCCGGGTGCCAAAATTCGAGGGCCCAAGGGAAGTTGGCTGGAGGCCGCTTTCCCCTTGTACTGACGGCACCCCCGGGACCGAGGAACGAGGGGACAGGGGACATCGGCTCTGGTGAATTGGGGCTGTCACCATCTGGAGACGGTGACAACCGGGCACAGGGGCCGAGCACACCATGGCACTTGGCTCC
>NW_010162525.1:0-1618 GCF_000695765.1 Mesitornis unicolor | reverse complement strand
GCCCCGCGCGCGCCCCGGGCCCGCCCCGGCCCCACGTCCCCAAGGCTGCAGTGGTGCCGAGCCCAGGAAATGCCCTTGCACGGTGGTGGCAAAATTGCACAAGGGAGTGGGGGTGCTCCCAGGGCAGCGGGTGCTGGGGCGGGCTGGGTGCTGGGGAGGAGCTGGGTGAGGTGGTGTTGGTGCCCACAAAGGAGACTTGGTGGCCAAGGCCAGTCAGGGGGTCAAGATGAGGGTGTGGGTGCATCCCCAACGCCCCTGACTACCTTTCTGTCTCCCCGTTAGGAACGAGGACCGGGAGCGAGCGTGGAGGGCGTCCCGGGAGACCAAACTGGAGACCATCCCAAACTGTGAAGCGTGGTGAGTGCAGGGGCAGCACTGCAGGGGTGGGCCGGGGAGACGGGTACGGTGTGGCACAGCCCCCGCTGCCACCCTCCATGGCACCCAGCCCTGGTGCACCCACGGGGAGCAGAATCGGGGTGCCAGGGCTTGGGGGTTCCTGGTGCTGCCTCCAGCAGCGTGGCCCTGCTTCCCACTGAGAAACAGGGAGCCCCAGGAGTGCTGCAGCCGCCTGCAATTCTGGCCCTTGGGCCTCTTGCAGAGGGGAAACTGAGGCACACAAGGACCTCAGCAGCTTTCTGGCCGTGTCCCGAGGGCAGAGCCTCATCCTGCAGGCACCCTGCTCTGGGGATGCCCTGCACCAAACACCCACTCCCTGAGGGATGGGTACCATTGGTGCGCTCTGTTAGGTCTCAGATGTCTAATTAGCCACTGATGATTGCTCCCGCCTGCTTTAGCAGGTAATGAGTATTTACTGGGGAGCAGCCTCCCTCCCTCTCCCAGCTGTTAGGGATGATGGACCCATGTCCGTCTGTCCTAGCCAGGGCAGCTCAGAGCTGCCGCCCTGCAGCAGATTTGGATTTGTGCAAAGCCAGCACCAAAGTACATCTCTGCTTGGGAAATTCAGCTTAAAGCAAGCCCACACTCCAGCCCAGCTGAGCGAAGCCAGGCCAGACCCCATGAGTGACCTCCAAAAGCCTCTGTGATCCAGAGCCCAGGCAGGAGTGGCCTCGATGTGGGCCCAGGGGATGTGTTCGGGCTTGGTCCCTCCAGGATGAGACATGGGGAGACCACAGCCCTTTGTGGCTGGCCATAACGCTGTCCTCTTGCCTTCCTCGCTGGGACTCGGCAGCACCAAACCCACGTCGGAGGAGGTGCGGGGCTGGGCACAGTCCTTCGACAAGCTGATGAAGAGCCCGGCGGGTCGCAACGTCTTCCGGGAGTTCTTGCGGACTGAGTACAGCGAGGAGAACATGCTCTTCTGGCTGGCGTGCGAGGAGCTCAAAACCGAGTGCAACAAGCACACCATCGACGAGAAGGCCAGGATGATCTACGAGGACTACATCTCCATCCTCTCACCCAAGGAGGTACGGAGCAGAACCCCTCTTGCGGCTCTTGGGGGGGGTGGCTCAGGGTAAAATGGGGTTGTGGGGGTGTTTCTTAGGGAAAAGACTGTGTCCCGGCTGCTGCTGCAGCCCTGTGGCAGTTTGGGGATGGGGTGGGTGGTTGGGGGTGAGTTTGGCAGCGTTTGCTTGCGCATGGCAATGGGGAGGGCATCCCC
>NW_010162524.1:0-9217 GCF_000695765.1 Mesitornis unicolor | reverse complement strand
CCGGTCACCGGGATCTTCACCTGCCCCGTCTCCGGCATCTACTACTTCGCCTACCACGTGCACGTCAAAGGGACTAACGTCTGGGTGGCGCTTTACAAGAACAACGTGCCCGCCACCTACACCTACGACGAGTACAAAAAGGGTTACCTGGACCAGGCCTCGGGCAGCGCCGTGCTTGAACTGAAGGAGAACGACCAAGTCTGGGTGCAAATGCCCTCGGACCAGGCCAACGGGTTGTACTCCACAGAATACATCCACTCCTCCTTCTCCGGGTTCCTGCTCTGCCCCACATAACGGCTGTTGGGCACATTTCCTTCTCGCCCACTTTAGCCATAAACTGTCTTAATTTTTTGTTTTGTTTGTTTTGTTTTGGGTTTTTTTTTGTTTTTATAAAAAAGTTTTTTAAAATTAATACAAAAATCACTGGGAAGAACGCGCAAGCCGTTGTGGTGGGACCTTGCTCCGTGCTGTTTGATCCGCGAGTCAAGAGGGTGATCGGAAAGGAGACGTTATCCATCGGTCTGGTCTTTTTTGGGGGAGGGAGGGGAGCGACTTCCCCAGCAAAGCCTATTTGGAGTAGATTTTACCCTAGTGACTGGACATCAAACACAGGATGGCGCTTGGGATGGCGAGGACCTGGCTGTCCAGGGAGCTGCTCTGGGATCCAGAGAGGGCTGTCTGGAAAACCGGACCTTCCCGCTCCGTCATCAAGGGCCCTCGTGCCCCGTTCTGAGCACCAGTTCAATAAACCAACACAGCGGCTGTGATGGCGGCTGCACGTGCTGACCTAGGCACTCCACACAAACCTGCCCAGCGGCAGAGATCCACGGCGGATTGAGAAACTCCCTTCCCAAGCCATCAGACGCCCAAGTCTCAGTCTCACCGATGCCCGTATTTTCAGACTGTGCTTCGGGGCAGTCTCCCTGGTTCACCCCGCACTCAGCGTGGCTGGATTTATAACCGCAAGAAGTGGAACACTTTGCATAAGCACCTTCTTCTAAGAAGTAAATATTATTTCTAACCCTTCCCCCGGCACCTTTAGGAACAAAACCACGCAGCACTGGTATCTGGAGGACGACAGACGCCCGATTCCGGAGCCGCCGCGGGAAGCTGGGACCCCCGTGACGAACCACGATCCTCTCGGGATGATTCATCCCCCGGCAAGTCCAAGGGCTCGCTCTGTCCTGTCTGTCCCTTCGCAGCCCAAAGCCTCGGCCCCGCCAGCATCGTATTCCCTGAGAAGGCAAGGACGGCACTGCCAGCCCGGCGCACGGAGCTTCTGGCCTGGTTTGACAGGAGGTTCAGTTGTGCTTGCTTGGAAGTGCCACTTACGGACAACTTGCTTTTGCTGTCTCACTATTTCGGGATGTGTAAACTTCTGCATTGGTTTCCCTCCTTTCTCAGGGGACCCTTTAATTAAGAAAAAAAAAAAAAAAAAAAAATTAGCGTTCGTTCTAACTATTTCCATTCAGTCATTTTACAACGGTGCTATTATCTACTTAACGATGTTATTTACAAGTCTAGTGCAATATGTACCTGTAACAGCGCACCACCGCGGGTGCCCGTCTGTGACTTAGGTTAAAAAAAAAAATAAGAAAAAAAAAAATGAAAAAAAACCAAATCCCATCTGTCTGTCGTTCCCACTTTGTCTCAGTAAAGCTTGAAACGTGACCGACCTGAGCACGAGCTACAGGGCTCTGCGTGGGTACGGACCACTTGGCTGCTCTGTCTTTGCGAGAGGGAGCGACTGAGCCCCGTTGCTCCGCAGATTTTCTCACGGTAGAATCAACAGCCACTGCCGCTCTGCTCCTCTCACCCCAGGCGAGCAGCACGCTGCGGGACCATCCACGTGCGCTGCCCCGCGTGCCCCTCTCTCTGCAAAGGCGCGTCCCTGAGAAAACAGAACAGCTCTGTCAGCAGCTGAGCAAGAGTTACAATTATTACCCTTAGATTCACCTAAAGGCTGCTCTATGGCCACAGAAACGTAGCAAATTGGGACTGGGATGGTTCCTCAGATGGACTTTCCACACCTTTTCTTTTTCTATTTCGCTTGTTTTCCTCCTTAGCCCTGTCCTGTGTGTCTGGCTCTTGCCATCCAGGGCTTGCTTTTAAAAACACACCTATCCCTGCAAGTAAGGAACACCAGGAGGAAGTGCACAGTGGTGCTGGCCTGTGCCCCCCAAGGGTTCTCCACATAAAGTTGGGTTTCATATCGAGATGGAGACTTCTCGAGCTGAAAGGCTGCCCCAGCGTCTGACCCCTCTGTGTTTTTAACTGCGGAGCAGGGGGTGTCAGGGCCACCGGGTTTCGATGGCAGTGGGTTATTTCCCAGCAGAACAGGAGCCGTACAGAGACCCTAAAATGAAAAGCTCAGAGGTTTTCTCCCAGGCTCGGGAGGAGGGTGCTGGGATGGGGCTGTGTTTAGGGAAGCGCCTTCCCTGGGCAGATCAGAGCGACGGAGCTGGAGGCCACGCGAGGCCCCGGCTCCCACCGCAGCCCTGGGGCGAGGCACAGGCTGCAGCGAGGGGCTTCGTCCCCGTCCTCACAGCGACTTATTTATACCGCGTGCCAACCCACGCCGCAGCGCTTGTTTTGCTTTATATTTTAGCCAAAACTTCTCCTTCTGGCTGGCAAAAAGGCAACGCCAAAAGCGCTCGCTATGGCCACGGACTCGCTCGTTTCGCAATTCCACTCGCAGAGCGTGCACCGTAGGCGCCTTTCTGCAGCTCCATAACCTGGCATTCACACAGCGGCGGAAAGGCAAAGGTGTTACACGCACATAGAGCTAGGCTAGAAACCAAGGATGCTGAGGGAGGCTGTGCACCAAACTGGACACTGTCAGGAAGAGTTGTTTTCCTCTGGAGTGCTGAGTACGTGATGTTCGCCAGCAGAAAGGATGATGTTCTGTCGTGTGTGTGAGCGCGTGGGATTTTGGTTTTCAGTCACAATAATGAGAAAGGTTGGGTTGGATGAAGTATGTCTATTTTTAATGATGAAAACTGCATTACAATGTGCATTTTTATATACAAATTCTTACTATTTTTTTTAAATTCGCCTCTAGTATCTTCATTCCTAACCTAGTATATAGAGGTTTTTTAGTTTTGTAAATACTTACTACGTGCACTGTCTGTCATAGTAAAAGTTGGTTTAAAATGCACTCTTTTTGTGATCAGAAACTGGCCTTCTCTTCAGAACTAAAACTGCAGTACTTGATTGTATTGACAAAACATCAATAAAACTTATTGTACAAAAGCTGTGCCTTTGTCCTGGTATCAGTGGGATTGCTCAGCCTCGTACACCACTCCTGCAGAGCTCTCACTCTGGTTCCCCTCAGCTCCAGCCCACGTGTGTCCGTAATTAATGCTCTTATGTAGGCGACACTGCAAGGCTGTTGTGATTGTGGAAGATTCCGGTATCCGGGAGTTCATTTTTAAACAAGGATGAAATCTGGATCCTTCCAGACAGGCAATTATTGACTGGAGGGACTTAAGACAAAGGGTTGGGGATTGCCCTTCTCTTCTATGGTTTTTATTTTTCTAATTAAGATAGATATATATATACACACACACACACACACACACATATATATATATATACACACATATCCATATATATTTGCTACATTACATGACCTACTCTACAGCCAACCCCTGCATCCCGAGCAGCAAAAGCAGCTCAGCAGCACACAGAAGCAATGGTGAATCACCTGGAAGCAGATCACTGAAAGTAAAAAGAATAAGGAGAAGAGAACACATTTTCCCACCTGATCTCCGGCCTGAAGGGGAGATGCTGCTCGTGAGAGGTGAAACCCATCCAGAGAAGCCCGGCTGCTGCCCAGGAGACTCCTCCAAAAGCTGAGCGTGAGGAACAAGCGCTTCTGCTGCTGAGAGTCGTGGGCTCCAGCAGCTGAGCCCCATCCATGCACGGCTCCTTGCTGCAGTCACAGCCTGCGAGGGAAGAGAAGGACCAGGGAGGATCAAGAAGGACCAGGGAGGACCAGGGAGGATCAAGAAGGACCAGGGAGGATCCAGAAGGACCAGGGAGGATCCAGAAGGACCAGGGAGGACCAGGGCCTCCTCAGAAACCTCCCTGCAGCGTGATCGATGCAGCCCCCTCTCCCCGCTGTCAACAGGAGCCGCTGCTGCTGGGTGCCCGCAAACCTCAGTGCCCTGCGCTGCTCCCGCGCAGGAGCCACGGCCTGGAAGGAGATTTTACAGTGGATTTCCAGCACTAAAACTCACCCACATGAAGCACGCAGGACGGGTCTCACCAGCACCAGCCACCACCGTTCTGCTTTCCACAGACAGGTTTCAAGAAGCCGTAACAAAGTAGTTTCAGGTCGAGCCCTCAAGTGAAGGATGGGGTGGGGAGAAGCAGCCCAGAGGTTTTCATACGACTCCTCTTGTCATTTAGTACAGAAGCACAACTCCGTGACTTGAAGGACGAGACAAGACCAGGGGCTCATTAACAAAGATTACGAAGTGATTTTATTTCTTTCCGAGAAAGTCAGAGCTAAGTGTTTGGGTACACTTTTCAATTCTGGCCTAAAACGAGCTGTATTTTTTTAAACAGGAGCTCTCCTGCTCTTCACGAGGTCCAAACATTTACAATTAAAAAGCTGCTTTAAAAGGAAAAGATCTTATTTTAAATAACTCTGTGAATACGTTCACACCTCTGGCAGAACAACGTGAAAAACCTGACATTGTACATCTCAGACCTGCAGCACGACACATAAATACACACCAGACCAAAACTGCACGTGTTCTCGGGACAGGAACCCATTTATACAAGGAAAACCCCTTAAAGCATCACAGAGAAGGTGGCACTGGAAGGAAGCAGAGGGCAGGAAACGCTGGAATTTTCCAGGTGAGCACAGCCTGGTACACCCCTGACCCACCACCTGCTTGCCTCTTTCTTTTTGTTTTCAATTATTAACAAGCTTTTAATACTTTTTAGACACCAAACCCAAGCTGTTACTCCCTTTTCGGTCAGCTCCCGTGGCTGAGGTTTAAATGTGACTGGAACAGCACCGCTTTGCCGAGATGTCCTTGGCCACCAGCACCAGCTTCAAACGCACAAGTCCTGTTAAACTCTGATAAACTCCTCCCCAATTATCCTGCCTTTCCCTTCATGTTTGGGTGATTTCTATCAAGCACAGAGTTTTACAACCACGAGCAGCAACCTCTGCTTCCTGCCGAAGTGATTTTTGTCACCGACTGCAGCCGAACCAGGAATCCCAGCCTTGTGCAACACCGGGTTTCACAACCACCTCTACCCACAAATTGAACCAGCGGCCTCGCTGGCTGCTCAGGACAAACGGGGCAGGATTGAAACCGCAGGGTGCCAGGACTGGGAGCAGGAAACACTGGAGGAGCTGCAGTGAGAAAGCCAGCGACGGAGGGGAACACAAAATGCAGACACAGGCAGGTGGACCTGGACGATGGCAAAGCAAAGGACACCCCAGCAGTAACTGGTTATTCCCTCTTCCAGCAGCACTGAGCCAACCAGGACCCTGAGTGCCTGCACCAAAAGCCACCCTGGCACTGGATGCAGACAAATCCCTTCTCCAGTCCCCTGCCTTTAAGGAAGGCAGAGCTGGGAGGTGAACCCTCCTGCATCCCCACCCCACAACACGGGGTTCCTGTGCCACCACGAAGGGCATCCTCCAGGCGTGTGCTCCCCGATCGCTCCCATCTACAGCCCTGAACTGGTGGGCTCGGTGTGAACTGGTGTTCTGAGGGGGTGTGGAGCCCATCACAGCCACTGCAGGACAGGTCAGTGACAACTGAAACAAAGACCACGGCACAGGAGTGGAGGCAAACGGCAAGAAAGTCAGACACCCGCCTAGAAACGGCAATGACAGAATGGCACGAGGGTGGGACAAAGCAAGCAGCAGAAATCTCACGGAAAACCAGATGCTCCCGTACCCTTCCAAGACGCACCCGCCGTCCACGGCGCCACACGCAGCCACTTCCCAGCTGAGCCATCACCAAAAAGCACGGCCCCTCTGTGCCAAACCAGCTCACGCCCCCCGCTCCCAGCCCACAGCCACGAGCATCTCCGGGGCTCACTGGTGCCTGTGAACGGCGCGGATCGACCCCCACGTGGACCGGGGAGGCGGAGGGGACCGCCCGCTCCCTCCAGTCAGAGCCGCTGGCAGTAGAGCTCGTACAAGCTGCTTGCCAGCTTCTGCGTCTCCTGGAACGCCTCGCAGCTCTGCTCCCAGCTCGGGGGTATCTGCTCCTCCCCGTAATAAGCCCCCGCGATGGCTCCTGCCATGGTGGCAATGGTGTCTGTGTCTCCCCCCAGAGAGATGCAGTAGATGATGGTCCTCTGCAGGTTGTTGTAGTGAGCGGGGATGTCGGGGTCAGCTTCCATACAGCGCAAGAAGGAGTAAATCGCCGTAGGGACAGACCGCAAAGCGGCGATGCCGTTGCCTGTTGATGAAAGGGACCCCCTTCAGTGCTGCAGAACCTCCTGCAGCAGCACCTTTTCCCTTCTAACGCCGCTTCCCTCTGCCAGTTGTTTCCAAAACCAGTGCCACCCATTTTATCACAACCAGGTGCAAAAGTCTGCCCCTCAGAAGTCTCCCCATAGCTCCCCAGCACTGCTCACATCCTGGAGAACAACTCCCAGCTACACCAGTATCATTTTGCAGCACAAATCTACCCCTTCCCATCCAACCTGAAGGTCTGACAGCCATTAAGGTATCTTAGACTATTAAGAAATGTTAGTTTTAATTGGCAAGACTTTTTTTCCCACCAATACAGAGAGGGAGTCGCTGGGTCAGGACGCAGAATCGTCTCTGGTGAGCACGGGGAGCCTCTCCAGCACATTCTGTGCCTGACAGGCAGTGCAGGACAAGGGGACAATCTGGGGAGGACACATCAGCCCGGCTCGCTCAGTTACTTTGCTGCCAGCTCTTTCCTCATACTTGTAGCAAGAAAGGTCCTTACCCAACTCAAACAACACATCTGCTTTGGGAACGCTGCTGAGCTCCAAAAATTCCTTTATTTTCTTTAGGCGCCTTGAAAATGGCAAATCCTCAAATCCCAGCCTGGAAATGAGAGTCCAGTGAAGAGGAGAGGTCGGGAAGAGGCAGAATAAACTGCGCACAGCAGAGCCAGTGCTGCTCACGGGTACTTACGCTCGGGCGTCAGTGAGAGACTTGTCGTCTGCCTCCACATCCTCCATGTGGCTGATGAGCTGCTCCAGGAAGGTTTCCTTGCTGAGCTCTCCCTGCAGGGCCAGGTGCACGGCCAGGGCCTGCAGAACGGCCCCGTTGTAGCCCAGGGAGTTGGCGTGGGTCAGCTCGGCGCTCAGCTTCGCAAACTGCAAATGAAAACAGCGTTAGCAAAGCCATGAGAGGTCACCATGAGACCCACTGACAACAGGGGCCTCCCAAAGCTCTGGGTGCCCAGCAGGGCCAGGAACAGCACCTTCTTAACATCCTGGACGTCAGAGTACACCAGGGGGACGCCTGCCACCCGCATGGCTCCGCCGTTGCCGTAGGAGCCCTTCCCGTTGAACTGGGCTCTGGCTGGCTCGAACACGTCGCTGCACTTGGGGCTCAGCAGCTTCTTGAAGACGTTGACGACAGCCATCCCATAGCCCCTGTTGGGCTCCTTCTTGTACTCCTCCGCAAACCTGGACAGGGCGAGAGCAGCAGGTGAGAAAAAGCACAGGGGGTATTTGGGTGCTGGCGCAGTTCGTGAAGAGGCTGTGTGAAGCCACACGGTAAAGTCAATCAATAACACATGGGTCACTTGGCCATGGCCAGGGTTCAAGTGAGTCAGTTCTGCAGGGGAAGAATCACAAAACTTGGTGTGAACGGAGGAAAGGGTGTATAAAATCATCTCTCACAGCCCACTTGTTTCCCTCTCGACTTTGCCTTGAAATAGAAGCAAACTGGAAACATTTCTGTGGGTCACAACCACAGAGAAAGTCTTTTGTTCGAGTTCAATGGAGGAGTTTGCTAAACAAATAAATGTCCTCCCTTAAGTGGAACCAAATGCTGCCAGGGCTGCGGATTCGAAAGGGAAACGGATCACAACAAACGGAAGCTGACCTCACCGATATTCACAAACCGAATTAAGGGAGGTACGAACATAAATAGCAGCAAATAAACACGAAAGGAAGCGCTTCGGAAATGTCTAAGCGCTGTCCTCCACCAAGGTGAATACTCGTACATGGCTGTGACACAGCACGTCCCGTCCTGCCTCACTCTAAAGCCAACGCCGCTGCGTGTTCCTGGACAGTGCAAAGCACACAATAGATTACAGGATCAGCCCTCACTTCTCTTTTCTTCCCTCTGCAAATTCACAATGACTTTGCCTTAGCCCCTTCCACAGAAAATTACTGGAGTTTTCAGTTGCAGTTTGGGAAGTTTAGCGCTGAGTTAAATCTCGAGAAGGTTTTGCCTTCATGAGTAAATGGCACCATCCCAGCCCCCGAAGCCGCCTGCCCTCCTTACCTCTTGGCCATATCGACCTCATCGAACTCTCGCTTGGCAAGCAGGGACTGCACCACCGACCTGCTCATGGCCGTGTCGTCCGTGTACGAAAGCGTTTCTGAGAGGGGTCAAAACAGAGAGTGACCAGCCAGGGACAGACTCCCCCGTTCTCCAAGCCCCAATTATCTCTACAGCTGCAGTTAAAGCGTTACCAGCAGCTCCCCAGCACCTGAGCTCAGCACGAGCCATGGCCATCAGAGTAAAAAGGCACAAAGAGAGCTGCACCCGCAGCACGATCGAGACTGAAAGCATTTCAACATTAGTAAGAGCCACGAGACAGCGTCTGCTATGCAGGGGCACAGACAGACAAGCGACAAACAAGTCTCTTTTTCAAGGAGTTTCCAGTGCACGCTGACAAGCGGAGGAGAGCGAGCAGGGCTGCGTTTCTGGACAAGACCACAACGAAATGACGACTGGACTTGATCTGAGACACCCCGGGCTCCACTGAGCACAGCACCCCCACATCGCTCCACACCGGCCAGGGGTGTAAGGGACCAGGAGCTGCCCCGGGGTGGGGGGCAGAAGCTGGGCACTGCTTCAGCCAGGTCAGCCTCACCCGGGGAGGGGACAAACCCCACGGTGTGGGGGAGACAAGCCCCATGGTGCAGGGGGGAACACGCCAGAGCAGGGCTGGGGGCAGCCAGGGGTGTCCCACGGAGGTGCCCTCCCCGCTGAGGCGAGGGACCGGACTGAGGGGTGCCCATA
>NW_010162523.1:0-4419 GCF_000695765.1 Mesitornis unicolor | reverse complement strand
GGTCTGTGCAGAATACCTGGGTTTTGTATTTCAAAGCTGAATTGTGTCGTTCCCGCAGGTGTTGTGTCGCGGTGGGTCACAGCCCGTGGGGAAGGAAGGTCCGGTGCTCGTTTCTTCTCCAGCCATTGCCCCCCAGTCCCAGGAGACCTTCACTGTGGGCTGTGGACTTCGGATGGACCTTTCCTCCCGGTTTATCAACGCCTCCAGCAGCGCTGCTGGAGCTGAGTGCGGGCACTGCTGCTCCACCGCGTTTCCTTGTGCTGCTCTGAGTCCCCAGCCCGGTTTTCACCTGCTTGGAGACCTGCACGGCGGCTGTCGGCTGCCTCGCGCTTCGCACAGACCTCGTCCAAGTGCAAACCTTGCACAAGAGTCCGGGATTGCGCAGCGTGCCCCAAGAAACCAGCACTGAGCCAAGCCCGATGGGTGTTTCTGAGTGCCAGAACGGCTGTGTAAATACCCAGGGGGACACATGGAAGTGCTGACTGCTGCTGGTGGCGTTTCCAGATGCCAGCAAGGTATTTTTCAGAAGATAACCCTTAGCATAATGCAAGCTGTCCCTATGCCGTGCCAAAATACTGGCCTGGTACGGAGGTTACTGGGTAAAACCAGGAGCAATCTGCAGTGTCCCAGACCTTGCGAATCGGTGCTGGGCGCTGCTGCGGGGAGGGACGGGCAAGTGTTCAGCTGTATCTGCAGATCTGTGCAAGACCCATTCATCACGCAAGTCCTGCCCAACCACTCTCGTGATTAAATATTTACAGTAAGAATTTATTCCTCATTAAAACCATAAATAAAAGGATTACAAAGTCAGAATGGTTCAGTCGGGAAAGAGCACTAATTATTTTCACCCTTGTGGGTTTTTCTGCATTCAGTACTTGAATTTCAAAATGAAAATATTGAGATAAACTCCCGCTTTCATGTGAGTACAGTTGGTGTAATTTCTTATTCAGTGTGAAGCCTGAGATAGGAGAATAAACACTCATCTAATCATTTATGTTCAGTCATAATTTGGGCCTTGAGCAAGAAATTGAAGCAGACGATAAACTTCAGGCAGTCGAGGATTCCCGCCGACTCCAGGAGGATTGTGCAGGAGCCCCAAGTGAGAGGTTGTTTATTCGGAGTAGGAGCAGGGCAGGACAAAACCCCTCCACGTGCGGTGGTACCCGAGCCGGGGACGGGCGATGAGAGGCTGCGATCGGGGGCGCAGAGCTGGGTCCCTGCGTGGCCACCAGTTGACTCTGTACGGCCCGGGAAAAGTCCCATGGCTTTGGTACCGCCCCAGTGATCCAACCCAGCGCATGAGTGAGAGTGGCACAAAAATCAGTTACCCAAATTGTACTTGAACTTTTAGAAATTGCAGGAATAGTGGAAGTTATTTAACTTTAGAAAGTAATACAGCCGGGGTTCTAAAAGACATTCAATGAGCTTACACTATCCAAAGAGCTTTAACACCAACTGTATTTCAAATTACATTCAAATGGATTTGTCGGGCGTTGAGGAACATCCCCATTTCGGCAGCGTGAGCACCAGCGACCGCTCCAAACCCACCCCAGCTGGGAATGAGCGAGCGGCAGCGACGTCTGAACGGGGGAGGCTCCGCGGTGGACGCTGCCAAGAGCTGGACTTGCTGACGGCCACGTGAGGAGAAATTCTGAGGGTGGTTTTGTGCGAGGAGAAGCTGTTTGCGGCGCAAGTGGAGAGGAAATAAGCAGAATAACAGGAAGAAGGAGATTGCCGTGTCCTCAGCGCTATTGCAGCCATTCTTCCCGATCTGCACAGCTGGAGCTGTTTTTCCTTCAGCACCCACCACATCCCTGGCACAGAGTGTGATGTTTAGGATTTTTGGCGATCCCTGTGGCATCTTGTGAATAGGTGGCATTGTAAGATCGTGTCATCCTCTACATGGCGATTTTCCATCTCCTTTGAAGTCTTGGCTTTTCCTTTTTTCTCTCTTTTTTGTGGGAGGGCAGACACGAGGAGAGAGAATGGGACCTGTAACCGCTGCTTGTTTTCTCTGCACTATCAGTATATGAATATCATAATTAAATCTAAATAAAGCTAAACTCATTCAAACTTCATATAACACTATCAATAATCTTCAGATTAAAGAAACACGTTTTACTGAGTACAGCAAGACTTTGCATTCGTTGTGCTATTCAAAATGCTTATTTTTACTTTTTTTTTTTCAGAACCCGGCTTCACGTTTAAGATATTATCCAAATTCACTGCTCATCGTGTATGGGAGGAATCTTATTCATGCTCAGCTCCATTGACCGCCAGAATAGAGATCAGTATCTGTGCCATCTAAATATCATCCTGTATTATCTAAAGGACTACACAGGAAATTATGAACAAATGGGAAGTTACAATGCCCTCGGCGTTCCCTCGAAACAGGTAAAAAGGCGCCTCTGAGCCTATAGATGCTTGTAAAGGAAACAAAAGCTTCAAATCCTCATAGGTTACATCTAATCCTTGGAGAAGATTTAAAAAAACCCTCAGTCAAAGGAGGTGATGCAAGTTTTGGAGCCACACATGGACTCAGAGCCAGCGCAGGGCTGGACGTGGGCACCACAGCAGCCACGGGAGCTCTCCCTGCTCTGGGGGGGCTGCGGGCGACCCTGCCCGGGGGCATCAGGGGTACCCGGGTACGGGAGAGCCCAGGGTGTCCGGAGGAGCCCAGGTACGGGTGAGCAGCGTAACCCTGAGCAGGGTCCATGTGGCCGGGACGGCTCCGACGCAGCCCCAGCTCTCAGTGGACAGCCTCACGTCTGCTCTCCACAAGCGTGGGGCGTAACGGGGTAGGAATTGGACCTCTTTGTGCTTTTAGCACATACGCAAAGTTTTAAAAACTCTCCCCAAGTGTTCACAGAGTCAACCCAAGTAATGTCAGCGTTCTGGTTTATTGCTGACCCTAGTAACAGTGTCAAGTGATTCAGCGAAACCCTTGCTTGGTGTAATCCTCCAGGGGTAGGTGAGCGCACAGACAGTGGATTCTGGATATGTTCCCAAGCTGCTGCATCAGTTGGGTCCAAAATCTCACAATAAATGGATTTAATCAAAACCATCGCTCCAGTATGAATGTTTAATGGCGCTGATCTACACTTTCAGCTGCCAAAGTCAGCAGCCAGCTTAGCAGTTGCGAGCCCACGGGGCTCAAGGTTTCACAACAAACAACTCTCCTTGGAGATTCAAGTGTTGCAAAAGAGTTCCCAGACAGGCAGAAGGGAAGTTTTGCCTCCTGCTAAAGCAGTTAACCCAGCACAGGACTCAACTATTCAAATAGACCTGAAAATGCTGCTTTTAAAAGCTGTGTTCTAGCAAGTGCACTCCTTCAGACCACTGCCTGCGGCACTGTCAGTGAGATTCACTTTTGTTGTCTTGTTTTTTATCTCACTTGCTAAAAACAGGGAGTGTGTGGCACTTGCAGGGGAGCAGAGGCAGCATATACAACCCATGCAATGGGTATCTGAAAACACCCAGGTTACAAAGGGAAGGACTTGGGAAATGTCAGATTAAGTTTGCCTTGGCGTAGCTTTTACGGAGCTCCTTCGGGACACACACACTGCGCGAGTGACACCAGTAACCACACTGGTTTTGCACCGGCCTCCTGCTGAGGCCTGGACACCTGCTCTGAAGAGTTGGGGCCAGGTGATGGAGGGTGTTCATGTTGTTAAAACTCTTTTTGCAGGAAGCTGACAAAAACTAAAGCTAAAACTCAGCTGCAGGAGCTGTGAGGCACGGGTTGAGGTGGTTTGCAGGGGAACGATGGGTGATTGAGGAGCAGCTGAGGAGCCCCTGGAGCAGCAAAGCCCATCCCTCGTCAGCCACAACCGAAGGTGCCAAGGGAGGGACCTCGGCCAGGCTTCCACAGACAGGAGCTGCCAGCATCTGCATCGCGTGAGCGATGACGAGACGCTCGTTGATGCGAGGAATCAGATAACCCAGAGGTGATATCACGGCAAAGCCCAGGAGGAAATGACTACCGCTCTGTGGGAGACCTGGTGAGGACACAGCGCGGCCACCAGCCAGCCCAGGAGGATGAGACAGCGTCCTGACCGCATAACAACCTTTTTTTTGTTTTCAACCCCATTCCGTCCATGAGAAGCATCCCTTTTTCTCATCGGTTTCTTTTCCCTGTATTTCACTATCTTTTTGCCCAGCCCCCAAAAAAGTAAGTTGATCAGAGGCAGGCACTAAGCATGGAAAATTCCAATTAAAAGTTTAATTCAGTTTTGTAAACTAATGAAAAAAGGGCCTTATAAAGGAAAATGTCAGCTAACGTTGGCCGTGGGCAGCGCTTTCAGCTCCACTGAGAGGCATTTCGGAAAGCGCAGGCACTACACGTGGTTTGTGCGGGCGCTTTCACAAGGCTCCCTCCTTGCTTTGCTCACGGTTCCGGTCCTGGGGAGCGGAGCCCCG
>NW_010162522.1:278-3902 GCF_000695765.1 Mesitornis unicolor | reverse complement strand
ATTTATTATAATAAACATATATATAATATAATAATTGTTTATAATATATAAGTAAAGGCTATAGTTCTCATGGTACGTATAATATAATATCATAATTATAAGGCTTAGTATAAACTCACATATTGAAAACTGCATATATAGAGATATTTATCTATGGATGTAAATATTTATATATTTAAGTTCACTGAGTACTGTCCTATATATGTCTTGTAGATCCTGTCTTGAGTAGAGTTAGTGAGTTAAAAGTCTCAGGGAATATAATTGTATCCTGCAGTGTCAGCAGGCAAAAATTTGTAAGGGCATTTGTACTCCAGATAGGACTTCGAAAAAGAAAGAAGATGATAGAAAAATCTGATGTAGAAAAATCTGATGTAGGTGGTCTTAACAATGATAGGGCGGCATAACAAAGTTGGCAGGACTTCCTTAAAAGTCCTAATTTCTCTGGGAGGAGAAGGTTAGAACTGCAGGCTGGTACATCCCAAATGACAGGAATGTCTCAAATGCTGCTCCTGGGTGACATGGAATCGTACTCCAGAGCAAAATAGCATGCCTGCGTAAAACAAAACACAGAGCCCATATAAACCGGTGCAGCGAGGTCAAATGTCTGCAGATACCTTGTCACATAAACACCTCACATGTGCAGGCTGATCAGGCAGTGTCTGTCCCCAGGCAAAGTGCCATAATGGTGGCCTAAAAGCATGAAACCACCATTAATGCCAGTACTGTGGCCTCTGGCTAAACCAGCTGAAGTCTTAACAGTGTGCTTATGCGTGGCTAGGACTGAATCCATACTGGTGGTTATCTGACAACGTATGCATCACTGCTGGCCATACTGGCCAGGCACCCTTGGCCTATCTATGTGTGACGGAAAGATTCTCTTTACTAATGTTCCTAATTCACGGCAGACAAACGTGAAGTTGCACAAACCCACTCATCTTCCTGTAGTAACTATACATTGGCTTTGCATCTGCTTTGCATAGAGCTCAGTGCCAGGAAAAGCCACAGGAAAATGAACTCTTGTCTCAGCTTGCCTGACGCTCTAGGTTAACAGGGAAAGCTCGCTATTCATCTGGAGGCTGGAGCTGTATTTTACGTTTCCTTCCCCCCGCCTTGCAACTTCTGACGGGTGGTGAAAGCTCATACATTCTCCAAGTTAAAAAGTCACTGAATTTATTGTATAATGTTTAAGATTGGGCAAATCTGAGTAGTTTAAATGTGTGGCTGATGGGATTACGCTCAGCCAAGTGCTTGATACCATAGGGGAAGAATCTTGTCAGAGTAAGGGGCTGTGACTGGTGGTTTGCCCTCAAAGACCCATATCCACGCCAGACCCAGAAGACTGGGACTGGAATGTTTTAAAGCAAATGTGAAAAGGCTTTTCAACTGATCAATATGCTTTAACTTAACAAGAGCATTTAGCTCTAGCACACTGAAGTGTTTCGGGATTTGAGGATGTGCATCTTCTTTGCCTGTGTTCAGAGCTGCCTGTGCAAACTGCACTAAAGGAACAATCACTTAAATGAAGCTGGTAACTCACAGAACAGCAGCCCAGCAGAATCCAGGAGGTTTTGCATTGCTCATGCTGGCTTTTCACCAGCTTTCATATCAATGCAGTGTATGGGTTGGCACTTAATATTTTTGATCAGCTCATTTATTTCAGCTTGTTTTCAAACCACTTCACACATAAGCCTGAAAAGATACTTCTAACTGAAATTTAATTAAAGCAAACAGCAATTTAATAATAAACATTTATAAACAAATCTGTACACACAAAAACATAATCAAACTTTGCATTCTGCTTTTTCCAGAATCTTAATAATTAATTTTCCCTCCCAATGATATGCAATAGATTGTTGTCATGTTTCACGGAGATCATATGGAGATACGGTGACTCAAGCTGCCATTGGGACCTGCAGCTTTCACAGAGAAGGTTCTCCCAAAGGCAGCCGCTCTCCGGATACTCTTCTGATCCCAGCTGTGACTGTGTGGGTTTGGAGATGAACAGCTTCTCCCCATATGAAGCCCTACAGATGAGAACAAACCATCCAAGCTGTTTGCGCATTATGTGCAGGACTGGGGAAGTTTTCCTGTTACGCAGGCATTTCCCCACTGCATTAGGCAGAACCACAGCACTCAAATAGTTTTCCTAAGGGGGGGCAAAATACGAAAGTGAGATCCGGCTATCCTAAAACTGCTGATCAGGGCATTTACCTCAGCTACTGAACATCTGCATTCAAATCCTTTCTTTGCCTCTTTCACACCACAGATGGGAATGCGGGTTTCCCACATCCCAAGCTTGTGGTTTTACCACCAGGCTACTTGTTCTTTGAAAGCAGGTCTTTCTTTTGGTTCTTGCATCTGCTCATGTGAGGCAGCCTGCTTAATAAGCAAACTGAATCACTCAGTTTTAACTCTAATTTGTGAGATGATTTCACGGTACACTGGCACCTGTATTTCTATGAGTCTTCTTTATTGAGGCTGTTGGGAAACAATCTAATAAGCACATTTAACACAAAAATGGCCAGGTTACAAATACCTAAACCTCCAGGAGAAGAGAAACGGGGATCGTAAAGAGTTTCCACAGCTCATGACAATACATACCCTCCCACTGTATATGAGTATTCTTACAGAACCTCCCATGCTGTCACCAATATCAGTGACAGAAAAGACTCATTTCAAGAATACAAGAAAAGCGATCCGATCTTTTTTGGTCTCTGCCCAAAGAGACACCATGTTTCACAAAACAGCTCAAAGATGTGTTTGTTTTCCACCCAGTCTTAACTTAACACCTTAGCATCTGGGAGCAGTGCTGAATACCACCACAGGGGCTGCGGCTTATTTACGTGAATTAATCGCAGGAATACACTTTCTAAATTAAACGGCACAGTCCCAGAGGGTTAATGCCTTCAATGCTTAGCTGGGTCTGGCCCAAAATCAGGGCCCCTTAGATGCACAGGGAGAATGGAAGAAGCTGGAAGTTGTCACATGCAGTTGCAGAGAACAAAGCTCCAGCCTCTGAAATTAAAACTCTTGAACACCAGATGTGTACACACGACATATTTAATTTTGACCTTCCAATTTAAAGAGGAAAAGCAAGACTGGCCAAATTAATCCCTTGTGTGAGCCAGCTGACATTGCTGGAGTTACACTTGGGCATCCTTAGGAATAAGGGTCACTATCATTGCCTGAGACCTGGCAATGTGTTTAAAGGGTATCTTACTGCTTGGGATGCAACACAGGCTTATAAATGACATTATAGTATATTAATCTACACATTAGAGCCTTTCAATTACAGGAAATTGTTTCTGGCCTTTTAATAAGAAAACAAGCTTCATTATGCAACTGCTCTCTTCCAAAAGAACCCCCTGAATTTATTAACTTTTATACAGAGCATCTCCCAGTAGCAAGTAATAAAGCCTAGGATTTTAGTTTGCCACGAGTGCAAGCCGACGAACTTTTAACAAGCGCCCAAGTTTCACAGCGATTCCGCAAGGCCTCTGCCGGCACTTTTGTGACCGCCTATGGATAAAAATGCTTTTTATGTTTAGCCAGACGCCGTCTTACGCCTGCCTCAGCCGGGCAGCCAAGGCGTTCCCCTCAGGATGAACCGGCAGAAAGCCTGAC
>NW_010162522.1:0-262 GCF_000695765.1 Mesitornis unicolor | reverse complement strand
CCGAGCCCCTCCCCCTCAGCGCGGGTGCCCGCCGGGTCCCCGTCGGCGGCGATGACGGCGGGGGAAGGGGGGAAATGGCGAGGAAAGGTTGGAATTGTACTTATTTCCCTTCACCGCCCTCGAGCGCACACTTCCCGGCCAGGCTTTTCCCTCACGCTGCGGCACAAAACGCCGCCTCCGAGCCCTCACGGTGCCCGCGACGGGCGGCTCCTCCCCCTCCTCCCGCGGCCGCGGGCGGTTGAGGCGGCACGGCGGGAGGAGG
>NW_010162521.1:16073-22741 GCF_000695765.1 Mesitornis unicolor | reverse complement strand
GCCGGCCCAGCCCTAAACCACGACACTAGGAGACCTACTGACAAAACTTCACTCATATCTGTAGCTCATCTGAGAAAGGCCACATGATAAATATGTTTCCTTTTATTGCCTTCTATTTTCACTGGGTGCTCCAGTCTCATGTTATGGAACAGGGTAAATAGAAGCATTCCATACCACTTCTCTACATGATTTACTGATCATTCCATTAGACTCCTATTTCATAGTACCACAGAATACTCTAAATTGGAAGGCTTTCAAGTGACCAGCCCAACCTCCTGCTCAAAGTGGGGCAACCATGCTGCGCCTTGACCTGTCAACTCTTGAGTATCGCCAAGAATGAGGCTTCCAAAACTCCCCAGCACCTTTCTCAGGTCACCTTTCTTCTGGTACCTTACTCTGTCAGGCTTACCTTTAGGTTGCAATAGTAGCCACCAGTTTTGCCTTTCCTTTCCCTAGTCACCAACTCCTGGATTGATGAAGACTGGAGGAGATTAGGAAAACCAAAATAATTGAAGTTCTCGCTTATCACACACCCTTACAGGGGAGAGCTCTGAAGTGGGGTGGCACAAGGACTGAAGTGAGCAAGCAGGTCCTTCCTGAGGTCAGACCTACTCACCAGCTTCAGCTGAGGTGTGCACTTTGAGCCAGGTGGCTGTGATCTTGGTCCCAGAAGCCAATACCACCCACAGCCCAAGCACCAACTCTCAGTGCTCACCAGCCTTGCTGCCATCCCCTCAGTTCAATGCCATACCAATGGTGAGGAACTCCACAAGGACAACACTAAACCCTGCAAAAAGTTTTGTACTACAAAAGCCTCTGGAAAACTCATGGAAAAATAGTTTGTTGAAGGCTACTAAACACAAGAATATGCATGTTTTCAGAAGACTCTTCTTGCCTCAGGAAATGCTGCTGTTGCTCTAGCTTAGAGATATTTACCTTTTAACACTGTTGAAGAAGTGTTTCTGGCCCCAGCTACTGCATAGACACATGACAGACATCAGTTCCGATCGTTTCAGGATTGTTTGTAATTACCAGGTGACGAGCACTACCACAGAAGTCAGTATTTATGCTGCCAATACTACTTCTACCAAACATGAACTCTTCCAAAACACCATCTCCAGAACAACATGATTTTCCAATTATTTCAAGATGCCCAGCAGCAGATGGACAGCAGACCTGCATCTTAAATGAAAATTATCATACCATGAGCGCAGGGGACAGGGGGGTGAAGAGAAGCTCACTACTAAGTATGAGAAGTCATGAACATCAACTACTACACGCTGAATTAAAGCAACTCTGCTCTGCATAAAGATGTTTCAGGCTTTTTCCCATACAGCAATATTTCATCCCTTCCAACAGTTTACTTTAGGGAAGTGAAAGTAAGTGACGAATGTACAGAACCAAATTAAACTCTTAGATTAAAACCATCCACGTCTTGATATCTATCCAAAGATCAAATAATCTCACTAGAATTTATTTGGAGAGACTATGCTAGTTAGACTAACACGTGGCACTTCAAGTTTTCATCTATATTTTCTAGGTTGTTTTCTCAATTCTGAACTGGAAAAACACTGACATTTCTCCACAAAATCTCTGGCAGGTTTGTGGTTCGTTTTTTTTGTTTGGTTTTTTTTTCAGACAACTCTTACATTTCCTTCCTTTTCCGTATTTCAAAAGCTAAACCATGTTTTTTAGGTGGGGCTTTCCCCCTCCCTTTTCGTCAAACTGATTTTGGCAGATCATGAATCATCAACTAACACTGCAACTCTTATCTCCCTTCATCTTAAGAAAGAGGAAATCAAACTGAAAAATGTAGAAATCAAGGCTCTTCTCTCTTTTCTTTTCACTGTCTTCTTGTATCTGCTAGAAAACCTTTGTTTGTACTTATGCCCATGACTAAAGTCTGAAGTAACCAGGAAAAAAATAATCATATCCAATTTATGTCTCATGTTAAAGTTAATGGATACAAATATAAGCAAAGCCTAGGAAAGTTAAGGTGCTAACTCATACACTGCTATGCCAAAACTGAACTTCTGGAAGCATTCCCTGGCAACCAAATCTTAAAAAACAAACCAAAACAAACACATGTATGTCTTGAATTCTGAACACCCCTCATCCTCCACCCAACTGATTCCCAGAATCTAGCCAGGAAAGATTTCCTGAGGTTCTGTAAACAGTACCAGGGTTATGTCTGAGCAATTACATTTACATTTTCTCTAGCTGTTTTTGCCTAGGGAATCTTGCAAGATTAAAGGTATTAATAATATCATGTGCAACAGCAGTGAATCCAGAGAATAATACTGCTTTTGAGTTGTTCCCTGAATTTGCTACAGAGCCTACAGATATGCTACAGACTAAATGGGCACAGGATACAGAAACCAGATCCTCATCTAAGTTTAGAGAGGCAGGCCTTTTGGCACCAGCTGAGAGTCCAGCCTGCTTATGCTACTTACAACAGGGTTAAGAAAAGCAGCAATTTGATAGAATTTCAGTTTTAAAATGCCTTCCTAGAAGGTGCTCTGATGTAGGCTTCCAGTTTTTCAAGTCCCTAAAAATCAACCACAAATGTTCTGCAAACTACTGCAGCAGTACTACTGCATTGACTCCATAACCACCTAATGGCACCATGGCCACTGAGAAGCCAAATTCCCAATAACTCCTCTTAGTTTCAACACACAAATCTTTCCTGAGATTACCATTTCCTCCCAACACACATGTGTCTCTACTGAAACAGGAACTGATCTTAACATGAAGTCAGCCTACAATCAGCCATACAGTGTTAGGCCACACTGTCACCCTGCTGACTCTCAGCATACAGCAGTCAACACGCTGGGAAGGACATTAGGATGGAGCACACAGAAAAGTGTTCCTGAGAGCACTCTCCAGAAATCAGCTGCTCAGGAACTTCTCAAGCCAGAGGCTGAGTCTTTGTATTCAGCAGCCCCCAACAGGCTTTTTTCCATTAATTTTCCAGTGGCTTCTGTAATCCAAAACTTCTTGCAGAGTTTAGTGATGTCCTTCCAGAGTTCCTCACCATTGGAAGGGCATTTAACTGAGCAAAACAGCTCTGTATCACCACAGACTTGAAAATTTCCCTGTTTACTTCCTCCTTGAGGTCACTGACAACAATCAATGCTTTCACTGTTTGCATACAAGAAGTCATATGTCTACCGTTTCTGTAAGTGTAGCTTTTGTTTATTCAGTCAAATCCTAATGCACAAAATATTTGCCCAGAAGCTTGGCCCAACACTGCCTTCTTTACTGAAAGGTGAGATGGGCTATGGAATCCCATGGCAGCAAACACTCCTGAAATTATGGCAGATTAAGCAAAAAATATGAAGATTCAATAACTCCAATGTTAGCAAACATCATTAAAAGGCTGTGAAAGTCTGAGACAACTTCTGATAGAAAGTCTGCTGTTTGGTTCTTTGCACAGACACTGTCCCATTTGATAATCTTCTTCACCACATTTTCTAGTAACATAATTAAGTTCAAATAAAAACAAATGGATGCCACTTATCTCACAGAAGCCATTTACTTAGGGTTTCTCTCTTAAATAGGTACAAAGAAATAACGTAAAAAAGGAAATATTAAAACAAGCAAGGAAAGAGTTAATTTGCTTCAGCAATGTGAATGCTGAATGAGATTAGGCATATGAATATATTCCCCCCTTCCTTTGTTTGCATATTTTTGCATGCCACCTAGTGAGGGTAACGGTGTTAGAAAACTTCAGGTCAGGATTTTCTAAAGAGAAAACGAGTGGGTTTTCAAGGTAATGTTACTATAAAGTTACCCCAAAATAAAGCGAGTATACATTGGCTAAGTATTTGATGCAACTGGTATTAAAATCTGAACGTATGATCAAATGAAGAAAAGAAAACCTTCCAGACAACCTGGTATGCACAGAATTCCAAAACGTGCAAACCAGGCTCCTCATTAAATAAACTGAGTTACCATGGGATGTGGCAGAAAAGACTCTGGAGGATCAGAAACTGGAAATAAAGCATTAGGAATAAATAAAGTATCACAATGATGGAGGTTAACAGTGGGATCCTACAAGAATCTCGATAAGAGGTCTAAATAGTGAGATGGCAATATATGCTAATGCTAGTGAATTATTCAGGATAAAAAAGCCTGAATATATACAGTTATAAGGAATCTCAGAGGAACGATGAAACAACAGAGTGAAAGAGAAAGATGACACCTTGATAAATGCAGAATATACACACCGGGAAAAACAATCCTAACTGCACATACATAATGATGAGCTCTAGAGCAGTTACTAAACTCAAAAACAAATGTTGGAATCACCATGAAAAGATTTTTGAAATCAGCAGCCTAATACCCTAGAGGCAGTTAAAAAGACAACTGGAAGAGAAGAACAATTAAGAGAAGGAAAAGAAGCAGAATACGAGAACTATGCCCATAGCATACTGTCAGTCTGTGGCATGCCTTTACCCTCCACGCTGCCATTCTAGTCATCCCATCACAAAAAAAAAAAAGAAAAAAAAAGATAAAAGAAAACTCGAGGGAAAACATACAGTAGAGAGAAGGTAACATAAACACAGTTATTCATTATTTCTTAGTATGTAAGATTTGGAGGGCACAGGAAGAAGTTACCAGGCAAGCAACAAGAAAAGACCTCCTGCAGCACACGCTGCTTGGACTGTGGTACTACCTTCACAGCAGGTGAAATATATGAATGCTCAAAACAGGGCTAGAGAAACAGGATCTAGGTCCAATGGCAGTACATTAATACAATCAGCAAGTTTCCAGGCAGTAATTTGGATTAGTGGATGCTGGGAGAGTTCATCGGGCTCATTCTACACTGGCCCCTCTTGTACATTGCCCGAAGCAGCACCTGCTGGGGAGCGCTGCATGGGCAGGCGAGGACAGAGCGAGCTTCGTGCTGGCCCTGCACAACCATTCACGTCCTTTAAAACAGGAGGGGAAGGGGAGGTTATAATGAGGTTATAATTCACCTCTTTCCTTCATTGTGTTAATAGGTCTTTATTGCTTTAGAAGACATGACAACAGGGAGAAGTATGACCTATACACTGTCTTAAAAAGCCATTAGCTAATGAACCTATGTAAATTTTAAAAATGCTGGAGAGGAAGACAAAATCTGGTGCATTAACTGCTACCAGTTATATTCCTTTTCCTCCTGATATTGGTGGGGAAAGACACTGTGCATTAACTTGGCTAATTTCCTCTTCCCAGTAAAAGGCATTAAAATCTGAAAGAATGATCAAAGCAATAAAAAAAAAATCTTCTAGCCTATTTGGTATGTGCAAATTTCCAAAAAAATGCCAACAAGACCTCTCATTAAACCGAGTTACCATGGGATATGGCACGAGACACTCTTGAGGATCAAACTGGAATAGCCAGGAAAAAAAAGACACATCACTGCTTTAAAACTTCTACATCTATTATATACCTATTTCCACTAGAACTATGCAGCTCCTAAACATCATTTTAATTGCTCAGTCTAATACATAAAATAAAAAAGAGCCAATCAGATCAGCTAAGTTGTTAGTAAGCTTTGCATAGGAGGAGCACAGAATCATAGAAGACCAGGTTGGAAGGGACCACAAGGATCATCCAGTTCAACCTCTCAAGGTAAAAGTATGGTTTAAATGAGATGAGTCAGCATCCTGTCAAGTTGACTCTTAAAACTGACCAGTGTAGGGGAATTCACCACTTCCCCTGGGAGATTGCTCCAATGTCTGATTGATCTCATAGTAAAAAAAAAATATTCTGGAGTTCAGGTGGAATCTCTCCAGAAGCAACTTGTGTCCATTACCCCTGGTCTTTTCCATGTGACTCCTTGTGAAAAGGGAGTCTCCATTTTCTTGGTGGCCACCCTTTATGTACTGGTACATGGTAATAACGTCCCCCCTAAGCCTTCTCTTTCCAAGGCTGAACAGGCCCAGTTTTCTGAGCCTTTCTTCATACAGCAGGTCTTCCAGTCCTCTGATCATCCTCGTGGCCCTTCTCTGGACCCTTTCCAGCCTGTCTGCATCCTTTTTGTATAACAGGGACCAAAACTGGACACAGTACTCGAGGTGCGGTCCAAACAGTGCCGAGTAGAGAGGGATAATGACTTCTTGGTCTCTGCTAGTGATGCCCTTTTTAATGCAACTCAGCATCCTGTTGGCTTTCTTTACAGCTCCAGCACACTGTTCGCTCCTGCTAAGCTTGTCATCCATCAAGATCCCAGGTCTCTTTCCACAGCACTGTTCTCTGGCCAGGTGGAGCCCAGTCTTGGCTGCTCTCTTGGATTATGTATTCGCAGATGCAAGACCTTACATTTGTCCATGTTGAACATCATACAGTTCCTGCTAGCCCACTCATCCAGCCTGACCAGGTCTTCCTGGAGGGCGGCTCTCCATTCTGGAGTGTCAACTACCCCACTCATTTTGGTGTCATCAGCAAACTTCATCGGGGAGTTCCTGATCCGAACATCCAGAGGCATGTACACAGAGGTCTCCCAACGTCAGAACTCTTTTCACAAAAAAACGTGATTTTAGGAAAATACAACAGGAAGAGAACAACTGGCAATCACTAACTAATACAGAAATTGTTTCAAGGGTAAGACACAACACGAAATAAGAACATGAAGATTGGGAAACAAGGTGTTATAAAGGAAGGGTGTCCTCCAAAGGGCA
>NW_010162521.1:7637-16042 GCF_000695765.1 Mesitornis unicolor | reverse complement strand
AGCAGGAATAAATAATACATTACCTGCAGGACTGCAAGTTTTCTGCAATTGTGCTTGCAACATAGGAATAAAAAATGTAGTATTAACTTCAAAGGCATCTAGACATCATCCAAACCATCCCAATACAGAGAAGGAACCAGAACAGCTGGTGTTACCAGCCAGAAGGTCTATGTTTGGAGAAAACAGCAGAACACAATGCTCCACTCCTTAGAAGCTTTGGAGGTTCTGGCATTTTTTTCCCCTGCATTGTAAACTGGAACAAGAATAAAATCTTTCAAACGTGCCAGCTGAAACAAAATTGTATAATGTGTGAAAACAGGAAATTAGTTCTACAGCAATTTTCAAAGCAATAAATAAGAATGCTAAATTTCATTTAGTCAAAAGCCTCCTAAATAGCTTTAAGTGGAAGGATTTGTGGTAATGTTGTTAGTGTCGCTGTTGACAGAAAACAGCATACACAGGGCTCCATACACTTTTCCTCTGGAATCACAAGTTAGTATGATTCCAGAAATAAAAGAATTGGAGAAGCGTAAAAATACCCAGTTCAGTTCACTGAAATTTCATTCCACCACCTCCAAGACAAAAAACAACATTCTAACAAACAAGCCAAAGAGGGTCGTGCATTAACCGATCAGTTAATTCATTAGTGTCCCACAAAGTCAAAAGTCTAATACATTGCATGCAAGTAAGTTGCTTATTACCAGTAATAACTCATTGCACACTGCATGCAAAAATAAAACACTTAAAAACATAAAAGCCTAGCAATGGCAGCTTTCATAAGTAATATAAAGTAAAATAAATGACCATCCTAACAACCACCAAACAGTAACACAGTTTAACAGCGCGTGTTCTAAAAGCTTTTATGAGGTCACAGTCTCAGGAGAGTGACTCTCAGGACTGTAGGACAATCAAGCTCATTATCAGTGCTTAAGGTGTGCAAAAATGCACATGCTCAGTAATGAAATCTTGCTTACTGAATTATTTTGAAGACTTTCAGTAGTTGCAAACACTCTCAAAAGAGACATTACACTGTTTGGGGAAAAAAACCAGCCTAGCTCTTCCACTGTACCAGCACTGGAGTTTTGCCTTTTTTTTTTTTTTTTTTTTTTTAATCAAAAAGAAGGCTTTAGAGTATGCTTTGGGAAGCAATGACAAACACTCAGCACTGCAAAGTACCAAAAAACCTAACCAAACAAAAGCATCTGTCTTAAATAAAGTCCTCTGTGTTTGTCATTTTCCCAGAGTGAAATGTATAATTTGAGAAGACACCTAACCCAGTCATACCCTCAGCACATCACCATTTGCAAGCCTAATGCTACCTCACCCCACCCCAGACAGAACCCCAAGGCAAGCAACAGGAACTCAACCTGAATCAGTGCCTCGAGACGGGGAAGGCAGAGTCCACCTGTTGCAAAAGACACTGGTGAAACCAAACACGCCGGGACTCTAGGGCTGTCTGATTCAGCACTGCCATACAGGGTGCTAGACAAAGCATGCCATGGGTCTCTCCATAATTGAGAGCTAGCCTAGTATTTACTTATGGCTCTAACAATACGAAAAGAAAAAGAAGAAAAAAAGTTGCATTTCAAGATCATGAGGGAAAAAACCAAACCACTTTGGTTGTACTCCACAGCAACAAAAGAGCTCCTCTCTGAATGCGTTAGCAGCCCCAGGCTCCCCGTTTTATAAATATTCTAAGGAATCAGTCCCAAAGAAACTGAAACTCATCAGAACTAAGATTTGTGTGAATGTTGCTAAGGTATTTTTCAGTAATTGCTGTTTATTTAACAGGATGCCTGTGACCAAGATGCAATCATTGAAATGTTACAATCAGATCAGAAGGCAGCAAGTCACAAACAGTTTCCCATCAAGTAACGTGCTACAATGAACAGCTCCATCAACAGCTACAGCAGCCTAAACAGAACTCTGATCATAATATAACAAATGTTTTCAGTCTTGTCTTTAATAATCTCTCATGTATCCCCTGCTTCTAGCACCAGTGTCCTGGAAGCAGGCAACTGAAATTCCCTCTTGTTTGGCCCAGTGACAGTTAACAAATGATAATTCTAAAGTTTATTTTAATATTGAACTGCTTCAAAGTTTAGTGCCTGCTGCAGATGAGGCAGAAGAAGGTGTGACTTGAAAAACTAGATTCCCCCCCCTTGGCACACATGGTGTCAATCTCACACACCTCCTACTCATTTTCAGCTCATGGTGACTTCACTTCAAACATAGGGCTTTGATTCTAAATAAATGAGTAGCATCTGGTCCTCTGGCAGCTTCTTCTAGTAGAAATTCATACCTTAGCTTCTGAAATGCTCTCAGTGTTGCTGAACACTTAAATAATAGAGATTTGGGCTTAGCTGGCGTAACAAAACGCATTTGATTATACTGCTTCAACACTGTCTCTGCCTTTAAACTGGCACGATGACCTTCATCCCATGCACTCCACTACTTCAGAAAGATACCAAGAGAGAAGCACAAAGCAAAATGCCACCACTCCAGCTATTAGCTTAAGATACTTTACTTTTCCATACAGATGTAAAACGACATGCTAACTAAGCTGTGTCACTTGCAAGATACTACTTCCCTTCTCATCCGTTTGCTTCTTGCAAATGACTAAGCTTTTCTCATTTTCCTCATCACACAGAATACAAATTATAGACTTACATTCTTTTAAAGTCTTTTTTACACCAACTTGGCTGACAATTCAACTCAGTTTTCCAGCTAATTTCATAAGACAGCATATGTTTCTTTGGGACTGAACCCGGCTCTCGCTGAGCTGGATGGCGTATCTTCTATTCACTTTGAGGGGGGGAAATATCAAATCTTTTTTAGTTCTTTCACACATGCACACAGTACTTCAGGAATATGAAAGGAGTTATCCATATAATGTCATAACTAGCACTTACACTGATGGATTTATCAACCTACTGCTTCAGTCACCAAGAAATACTGGAAGCATGAAACAGTCTTTCAGAAGACTCTTATCTTCCTGTATGAGAATGCTCCATTCATAATCTTGTCTAGCTTTTTCTACATTCCCTACATTCACAGATATTTTCACTTCCTAAATGGAGATATTCACAGCCTCTTTTCTAGCCTTACAGTAGTTCTGCATTTAAAAAACAGTATTACATATTCTACTCTCTATAATTAAACCTATAACCGTATATGCATTTGATATGGTTCAACACAGGTAATAGCAATTACTCTGCTACTTCTCCAAGCAACTGGTCATCTGCAGAAGGTACTGTTCTGAAAAATCACATTAAAATTACGAGTATTGGGTTTTGTTTTTATAATTAAATTATGCATACATAAACTTTTAGACTTTAGCGTCTGCTAATCATAAAATCTTTATGCAAAAGATTAAGACATAAGACGAATAATGAGGTAGAAAAAAAAGAACTGAAGGCAGTATAATTTATGTAAAGGAGAAAAGTGTGATATTAAGAAGCTATTGCTTTAACTGTGAAGTGAATTTAAAGTCCAAAACAATAAATATAAGGAGGTGGGGAAAAAAAGGCACTAAGCACAGAATCTTTTGGGAAAATAAAGATGTTTTGGAGAAGGTAGGAAGCTAATTCCCTCACTGCGCTATGTCTTGCAGTCTGGTTAATAATATTACAAAATTATAGTTGCAAATTGTTTTACAGCTTTTTTACCAGCTGAACTTCCTTTTAGTCTCTGGAATATTTAACCATTAAAGTTACAGCATGACAATGGGTATGACAATGGGTAATGCCCAACATTTGCTGCAGTTTGTGTCTTTCCCAAAAACTGCGAGCATGGTGTTAACAGTCAGGTTGCTCTTTCATTGCACTTCCCCCTGACATTTAATCCTCTAAGACCAACAGCCTCCAAAGCTCTACATCTGAGTAGTAACAGCTCAAAGGCCAAAGACATGAATAAAGACCCTCAAGAGTCATATCCATACATTTAGTCATGTTCAGTTTTCATATGGTCACGCATAAAATGGCAATATACAGTCTGTGAACACAGCCTTTGTGAAAAGCCACCACAGTTCACAGATGTAACAGAATCAGGCCTCAAAAAGAGGGGGAAAAAAAGGGGTGGTTAGAAAAGTGGTGGAAAAAATGTGAACTGTGCCTAAGAGGAGGATCTGCATGCTGAGAGATGCTTGTACTTGGTAGTAGTGCATTCCTTCAGAGCTGCCTCCATTAACACAACAGCTCAAGGGATCTTTCAAGCCAACATATCAGTGGCTTTGCTGCCAGAAAGGGTGACTTGGTCAATCCTCTACCAACCAAACCCACACATTTCCTCTTCAAAAACTTAAAGCAGAAGATGTAGCAGCCTACCTGTCCTGACCTGTCTCTTCACCTGCTTGCTCTTCCAATATTTTGGTTTTATAGATGCATGAACACAGAAAAGGGGTCTTTTTTCAGCTTTATGTTGGTGAACTACATGAATGAGCTATTTAGTGCTCCTGGTTCATGGCGGTTTGGTTTCCATGTTTAACAAGTGTCTCTTTTTTAATTTCCTTTGCTTAGAACTCCCAAGATTTCCTTCTGTCAAACACCTGCTGTCTCTACAGCAGAGAACATTAGAAGTAATCTGAGTGAAATATCTCCACTCACAATGAAAACCACCTCCTACAGGTCTTACATGCAAGTGAACTGAACAGCGGACATCATTTCCTAGGTCTTGGTGGTGCTGAAGAGCAGCTATTCCCAAGTTAAAGAGTCAGGACTTTGACTACAGTTTCTGCCCCAGCTAAATAATCAGAGCAACAGGATGAAATACAAGAAGTAGAAACAGTTTCAAGCATTTCCGTATTTAGTGTGTAAACAAACATACAAATCTATTCTAATGGCTTAGCTGTATAATCTACATTGTATTTTTCGAGTTCCGTCAGAAGTTTGCATAAGGGTCAGTACAAGGCAAAAATTACATATATTTCAATGACAACAGAATATTCAATGGCAAATGAAAAATGGCCCTAATGCCTGTGACTTATTTCTTGTCAGTTGCAACAGAGTACAATGAGAGAAAGGAAAAACAAATTTACTCTTGAATAATAGTATATACCCACAGTATAAGTTTTTGAGATTTTCCCTGTACTACCAAAAGAAAAAAGAAAAAAAAAGGCAGGTGCAGCTAAACTAGCAGATTCAGACTTTACAAGTAACACTGAGAGATACCTGAAGCATGACAGGGACCTGTACCAACTCCTCTCTCACCATTTACCTGAATAAGTACTGAGACCAGCTCTTTGACAGACACACATATGCTTCATTAGCATGATTTTGCTTTTGAGTCACCACATTCTAAATTATCCTCTTAATTTTTTTCTTTTTATTTTGTATGATGAATATAGCTAAGGTCAATACCCACATCCTAAACGGAATTAAAATCCAGGCTGCACAATTTGTTCTTTCTAGAGCTAATGGGAAAGTCAGACATAATGCTGGATTCATAATGTCCAGTTAAGTTTAAGATACAAAACACAATTTACATATGTATACTGAAAAACCACTCTACTGTATTTATATGCAGTAATTAAATCACAGTAATTACCCACTTTGCTTCAGAAATATAACAAAAGAGAAGGAAAGTCTTGAGACATTAAGGCCTCTGCAGTTCACCATTTGTTAAAAGACAAAATGAGCAAAGCATTTGCTTTAAATACTTTTTTTAAATCCAGATGCTGATATAAAGTTAGCATTCTTCTTCTTGAGGGCCCAGAGTGACAATTAATGAAGCTCTTGTGCAAAATTGATCAAGCAGTTCTCACTTCAAATTATCTCTCTTTCAGGAGAATTTATTATGGCTCGAGTCAGACGCTGGCACAGGAGTAAGCGTGATACTGCAAATCTCAGTTAAACATGCATTCTGATAGAGCCCAGGACTATGAGTAACCTATTTATTCCACATATTTTCTATGACAATAGAGTCCTGAAAAATAATTGTTTCTTTTCATAACCCTACTTCTAGCTATATGCTTCACTTTCATCTTGTATCACAAAAAAACCCCACCTTTCTGGCAGCAATCAGTACGACAGTCAGTCAGTCAAAACTGCAACCATATCCAAACACCAAATCAATGCATGACTTAAGCAACTGCATAAACATAACAAACTCAATAACAGATCAGACCAGAAGTTCATCCAGCCAGTATCTTATCTCCAACAAGGCTGATCAAAATCACTCTTGTCCTCAAGAACCCTACCTCATGTCAAGTTTACCACTGACATCTTGACCACAGTGGTGCCGCTGACTTTGGATGCCACACACGTCTTTTTACTTCACCTATACCAAATGATGCAACCCCTGCCTTCTTTCACGGAGTCTTCTCCATATAATCATACCCAGCCACTCCTCTTAAGTAAAACCATACTTATACCAGACATGTGAAATTATTTGTATTACTGCTCAAGGGTGAGAACTGCCTCACAGGAAAAGTCTAAATTTGTATAAAATCATCTTACCACATATTGTTTTAAGGGATCACAAATCACCATTATGACAAGTCAGCCTACCATTTCATGAAATGGTAGGTTGTCATAACAGTTTTATTTTAGGAAACAGAACTGAATAAAATATTTTGCAGAGTAAATTACAGTAACTGGATTGCAAGTTGCTCAACAACTGAGAAAAAGAAGGTATGCTTGGTGAATGTTAAAGTCACCTTGATCACAGCACAGTTGGCTACTTCAGGGGTGTTAACCTGTATCAGCTTTGTTTACATTAACACTAGAAACACTGACCCAACGTCTTTTTCTGCAAGCACACTGCAAAAACAATGTCAGCTGTCACAAATATTTCTACGAACTCTAGCCGAAAGCTTTCTTGGTAAGGAGCTGCTCAGATATCTGCCATCATGGAGAGAACAAGTGCTCTCAGAGCTACCAGGGAACTCTGGGAGAGCTCAAAATCTTCTGTCTCAATTTACTGCCAATGCCACTAATCTGTCATCAACTAAACCTGCAATAAGATGAACATAATCACTCATCCATCCCACCCTCCCTCTTCACACACACACACAAATTACTCTTCTCTGTTTTATTTTCTCTCACATCATTGTCAGCTGTCAGTATCACCTGATAAGAATTGCCTGAAGGGATGTTTGCTTCTTTTGACTTTGAATGCAACAGGGAGTAGAGATTGCATCATATACAGATACTACCTTAAAATGGCAAAGGCTAAAAACATGACAGTAGAAAGTTAAAAACACAGATATCTCCACATCTGCTTCACAAAGGGACATAAAATACCAGCTAGCAAAGACCAGAAAGTATATATACATATATATACATTTACATGTATACATATACATCTATTCGTTTATTTTTCTTGGCACCAGAGAAAGAAGAACAGAATGCTAGTGGCCTCTTCTCCCCCTCCTGATAAACCCATCCCCAACTCCTGATAAACCTCCCTCCACAGGCATCAGAAATTTGAATGTTTTAGAAAGGCACCGTGAATCACCAGGAGCAGACACAGAAACTCCAGGAGACTCCATGTTCCAGCACAAAAGGTGCTGAAATGCTGCAAAGGTAATTTAATTCTAACAAACAACAACTTCATGTACTATGGCCTGTGGAGTTTGCTCATCCTGTCCACAGCTAAATAACTTCTTGCTCACACCTATAGCTTGTACAGTCACCAGTTGCAGTAGTATTCCTACAGGAGCCTAAAACAGGCACATTAAACCCTTTCCCTCACAGACACAAAGGTTTCCCAGTTCTACCAGGAAAACAACTTCTCTCAGACTTGCAAACCAACTTACAGTTTTGTTTCATAATTTATGCTGGTTCCCATCTAAATATGTTCCTATGTCCCTCCTGCTGCTTCTTCTCTCAAGGGGGTTAAATCAGAGAAATGAGAAGTTCAGACCAATGCTTTTTGTATTTCCAGGCTCGAGAATAACTGTATATGCAAGTGCCTAATATGGACCAATAATGTATCCTCTACAAGAAAATCAAAATGAAGAGCACGCTCTAAGTATATACTTTTGACAATAAACCTATCAGGCAGATGAGGAAATGGATTTTATGAGGTACAACAACTAACTGTTCCCCAGATAATAAGGCAGCTCTAGAGGTCATTGAACTTTCTCCTCTGCCTTTAAAGCATAAGAATTGCCCATGGATTTGATTTACAATATTAATATACAGTGTGTATTTGTTAGCATGTTAAGATCAGGAGTGCACTCCCCTTCCTGACCCTCCTGTTGGCCACATGTTGTTTGGCACTGTGGACTGGTCTCAGGGCACCTGACCTGGACTCCCTGCATATACCCTAACCTGGAACTCGCAATCCAAGGAGACATCTAACACATGCCAGCGACAATTGGTCCTTCAGTCCAGAAAACCATACTAAGTAATCTCCAGAACACCTGCAGCGTGAACATGAAGCCCTCAGCACTGACTCTTTCC
>NW_010162521.1:0-7562 GCF_000695765.1 Mesitornis unicolor | reverse complement strand
CCCTACACCATTTGAGTGAGAGGGGAAAAATCATTATCTTGTTTGAAGAAAGGAATAAAGCAGGTAGCTATACTGTAACAGAGGCTTAGATCTGTGAACAGGCATAAGAATTCTTCTCATCTGGATCCTAATGAGATTCCCTCGCCATGAGGCTGGCATGTCAAGGAAATGTATATAACAGACCTTAAATAAAAGGATGTATCCCCAAGCACAAAATATGATTCCTTCCTTTGGACAAAACTTGACCACAGTACAGACTCTGTTCCAGCTTAAGTGTCACTGAACAGAAATATGTGATGACCAACTGGGTTAATGAAGAAATGGCATAATATTTCATTTTCCTGCCTTTCATTTGAATATATTAATTAAAATTACTTTTCCCTTCTCATGAACGTGTTTACTATTCAAGTTGTGATTTAGCAAATAAGCACATTTGTTCTTATTTCTACATTTTCACAATGCTTATTTTTACCATTGTTTTACATCTAAAATAAACATCATGTAAGTCAGTTTACTTACCGAAGCACAAGAATGACGCTCTGGTTTTTTTGCCTTGAGCAAACAGCAAGGACAAACCAATGCAGTAAGCTAACACTTAAAAGATTTCAGATAAATATAGTCTTGGCTACAAAGAAAAATAGCTAGCCAAGGAAAGCAGCACATAACCAGGTGGCTTTTTTATGAACAGAAATACAGCAATAGTTCACTGAACCTCCCTGCTTTCATTTCTACACTGATAAAACTAGTTAAAACTGCTAAGTAACTGCTCTCTGTCTTGGTATCCTCCACCACTAAAACTGCTAGATTCCTACCTAAAATAACAGCAGATAATATTAATAGCATTTATTTTCACTTGTCTTTTAAAAAGCACCACATTACCAAATACCACACAGAGAAAGGAGTATGGGCCAAAGGGTAGAAGGAATCTCCCAGTACACAGCAAGACCACCTCATAGACAGATTGAGAGCCTAATGGTTGTGTCCAAATGTGACTGGCCTCTATGTTTCTGCACAGTCTAAAATAATGCTCTGAGATTTTAGGAAAGCTGGGGTTTCACTTTAACTGTGCTTTTTTTCCTCTAACCTTCCTTTACCTGGCAGGATCATTTAAAGGAGGCTCAGCAAAGTAAAAATTCCCAATTTCCCCTATTCTCTTGAAGGAGTGTGTAACTTGCTACTGCTTTAAATCGATTTTGTGCTACAAAAACAACTGTATATTTGGTTTGCTACTCCCAAGGAAAACAAACTGGTGATAAGGTTCAAGGTCATGGAAAATCGCTGCAGCACATGCATGAAATCAAAGTGCTCACCTGCTGGTTTCCCAGTCTTGGTCATCCTTATCTTTTTCTTCTTTGGCATCAGAATTGTGTGGGTGTTTCTGCACAATCCGCATCCCACCAGCTTTCACTGGAATGAAAATTAGAGACACACAACAAACTTTAGTCAAATCAGTTTTAACTCTTCCCCCACTCCTACCAACTGGCAGCAATCAGAAGAAACAGAGGCAATGACTTTCATAACACTATGCAAAGGGCCACAAAGGTGAATGGTAAATGCTTCCATAAAACAAGAAGGGCTGAAGAACCTTACTTGTCGCTTCAAATCAAAAACTACAGCTATAATAGTAGTATTTATACAAAGAAGTACGTCATGAACAATATAATAAAAAGCCAAGTTTGGGAGGGCTCCTAATTTGCATTTAGAACAAAGCTTTTTGTTTTGCAAAATCTAAGAATTCACCACATTTCAAATCCTTGTCATGATTTAGCTTTAGAAATGATGCAAACATGAAAGCATCCCTTTGAAACACAAAACAAGTGAAAGGAAATCCACTTATGTTAATCATCTGTCTCATCCAATGTGAAATATGAAATAGGAACTAAACGAGGCCTAACACTGCAGCTAAGCAGAGCAACAGGCAGGCTGCTCTTGATCTGCTTTCTGTTTTAATATTGTACAGGTTTTTTTGTTTTGCTTCAACTATTGCTATACCTGCTTAGAGCACAGCACAGGATATAAGATATTAGCATCTCGTAAGCTAATTGGATGGGTTACACTGCCATCAGCAACCACATCAGAAAGCCACTACAGTGGCTAAGAGTCACTAAAACCACCTACAGGTGCGTTGGTTCGCATTGCCATGGGACGGCAGGTTTGTGGATGGCTGTGGCAGAGCTGTGACAGCCCGAGCAAGCAGGATGCCAGGGCAGCACCGGGAGGGAGCCTGGCCCCAGAGGCCAGGGATGGCTGCACTTCTGACAGCTCTCCTGTGCCCCGCCACACAGGGATTAAGGCATCTCACGGCAGTTCAGTGCTAATCCCCGAAACCTAGAAATGGGTTTAGTTCGCGGTTCTTAACCAGAGCGGCAATGTGCACAAATGTGACAGCCTGGGAGAAGGCAGGCAGTACAGAGAAAGTGACCTTCACTAGGAGAAAGTGACAGCTCTTTGGCCTTGGGATTTTTTAAACAGAAGTTTATCTTTCAGATATCATATAAAGCTTAAAATCTGATTCGATAAAGGACATTGCAGGCCATCAACAGACAAAACCAAAGAAATATATTTTAAAATCTATCAAAACTGTGTCCCCTTATCATGCATTAAAAAACCCCCCACAAAACTAACAAAATGCTAGCCTTTTTGTGTTTTCTCTCCAGGATAAAATTTGTAATACTTAAATTGGTGAGAATTGCTTCACATGACATGGGAAGACTGAAGGGTTAAACAACAAATAAATGCAGTTTTAAAAATTAAACAAAAATTAAAATTCCTATTAATTTTTCCTGATGCAAACTCCTTAGAAGTTTGTTTGCAAAAACAAACACTGAGTTCTGTCAAGTGCTGTCTCATTCTAACATCTCAGCTAATCTCAGCGATTGGTATGTTATATTTACATTAACTTATAAATTTAACATCATTGCACAAACAGGTTATGTATTAGTTCCCTTTCAAATTGCCTTTTGTTGGAAGATGTCGTCTCCCCAGCAACACCTGCCAGGTTACAAACTGCACTTCTGAACAATGCACTCACACTTCCATGTTCTTCACCATCTAATAGGAAACTAAAGAAAACAATACCTAAAGATTCAGTGCTAATTTAGGTGGTTGAAACCCTCTCTCCTCTCGTACTGTACACCATCAGGCCACCAGCCACTTGTTTTATCTCTCACTGGCAAAGATATGCAGCTAACATGTTCAGATTATGCTGTACGTATTTAAATGATCAATGCAGTAACTTAATAACCTTGAGTATCTGATTTTTTGCACTAACTTCTATAGACATAGCATAATCAGCTAAAAGTACATTGGTGCATAACTGAACAATCTTTAGTAATCCAAGTTCTAAGAAAACAAAAGAAGAATCCAGCAAACAACTGTAGTAATAATTTGTAGATCTGAGACCAAAAGTGAAATAATTAGATCAGCATCCTGTACGTACAGCTGAGGTACATCTCTGCCACCCATGACACAGCATACTCATACCTAATCTAGTTTCAAGAGACTTAGCTTAAGAAGAGGAATACCCTAGCAATATAATTCACCTTCCTTTTAAAAAGGTTTCATCCAAGATAAACTACCTCAGGGTTGGACAGAGAAGAAATGATGATTAATCCACCAAGCTAAAGAAAAACCCACTCCATTTGTGAGATTTTCTCGGGACTTATGAGGATTCGTCTATTTCTTACACGCCTAGCATTTACTACATAATTTGACAGACACTTACCACAGTGATTTTGTCACTTAAAAGTCATTCTTAAAAGAGCTCAGACTTCCTTACAGTAAATCCTGCACTGATAAACCACCTTCCAGAATGCTGCCAGGAATCAGTGCCCAGAAGAGGACAGTGCCAAGAGCAACGCGTTGGGATTAGGAAGAAAGCCGTTCCCATGCTGAAGAGGGAGCTCGGGCTGGTTGCTCAGGAGAGGTCAGGTGAGACCTGTGCTAAGGCAGGAGGCAACCTGGAACGGCTTTTGCAGCAGACACAGACAAGAGAGGCCATCAGCCGCTAAAGCCTGAAATAGAGAAGGGATCATCTGCCAGCGTGCTCCGAGAAGAGCAACAGCATAAGTCTGCTTGCCCCACTGCTAGATAAGAGCTAAGGTTTGGGTTTTAATTATTATCTGTCATGTTTTCGCCTGAGGGGCAGACGGGACTGTCTTGTCTGTCCTGTGAACACCGGCCTGTGTTCCTCTTAAGGGTATGACTACTCCTTTGGAAATGTATTAAACAACGGTGTTAATCAGCTACCATTCAGGACAGTCTGAGTCAGCGAACCTTTTCAGTCTGTTTACCTATTTTTTCCCATTGCCATGGGATGTGAGACTTCCTCGGGACCGCTCCCAGTTGCTGAGACTGAATTCTGAAACAAACCCCATCAAGTCGCAGCAAGCACTAAGTACTCAGAGAAGCACCACAGCTCAGCAACAGCTCCAGCCCCAGCTGGCTCAGGGTACAGAGCTGAAGCAGTCCTTCCTGGGGAAACCTGCCAGCCCAACCCAAATCGCCCACTGGTTCCAGCAACCAGACAGGAACTTTCAGAAATCCAGAGTATAACCGAGAGCTTTAGCAGCTTCCCTTTTTTCTTGAGTATAGTATTAAATATTAACACAAAATTTATTTCTTATGTACTGTATAATAACGGATTCCATTACATCGATAAGAGGAATGAAAAGCCAGGAAACGCAAAACGTGCCATTCTGCAAGCTTAACGGAGCATACATTAGTGTCTGGCTAAACAAGAACAGAAGTAGGAGTTGTTATATACCTTCATTTCACAGAAACCTTGGCTCAGAGCTATGTTTTTTTCATGTAGGAAAATGCACCTAACTGTTTTCACGAACCTACTGTAAAGCTTCATAAATAAACTATTAACACAATCACCTTGCCTTATTCCTCCGCAGTATCCACTAGAAGAAATGAACAGCTAAAAGCATAATTACACAGACCTCCTCAGAGGCTGTACAGACCTACTCAGGAACATATTACGGATGCATTGATCTCACTGACAGATGGATATTTAATAAAGCTTAAGTTGGGGCCCCCTTAAGTTTCAAAAAGGAGTTCAGAAAGGTCACTTTGTTCACCCTGTTACTAGCCTGAGGTCCTGAAGTTTCTTTCCATTTCATTATCCTTTGTCTTTGCAAGCACTTTTCTTGTCTTTTTTTTTCCTCTATGTGAAAGATCAATGCAGAGAGGAAGCCAACAGACTGCACACAGTCAGTAAGTGAGGGCTAACAGTGCATGTGAAAAACAATGGATTTGTCAATTCTGCTTTAATTTGATGATCCAAATCCTTCCTAACTTTTACATGTGTAATTCATACTCCATGGGGTAAGGCACATCCATAATTACAGGTAGGGCTAGCGACACAACCTTATGCATGAAAACCAGATCTTTTAAGCCATTACTCAAAAAAGATCTCCTATTCACATCTTTGCCTTGCTAGGAGCTAGCCTTGTCATTTACAAAGACAATTCCACCTGTATTTATGTCTTCATCCTTTATTTTTTTAAGAATTCTTGGCTTTCATTTTACTAAAACTTGTCTGAGAACTGCCCTGTTGCTTAGTACTATTATTCAAGGATCAAAACCAGTTTGAGATAGAGGATTAAAATGTAGCCTCAGTCTCTAGAGTAAAAATAAATTGTTACCAGTCAGCACATTTATTGTGGACCTTCGACTTTCCTCTGCCAACCAGTTCAGAACCTCTTCTTCCAGAACAACCTGAAGATACTGTAAAGCAATAGGTTTTTTTCCCTAGCCTCAAAGAAAGGTGATCACCTTCCTTCCAAAGCTGAATTGGTACACACTTACAAAAAAACCCTGAGGGATGCTGAAGGTCTTAAAAGGCACACAGTTGAAGAAGTTCTTCAGTTCGTAAGTGGATGCATGTTTTACAAAGAAAAAAAATACTGAAACATTGACAGCAAGAGAAAACTGCATTGCACTCCAATTATGGCTCTGCACCACTTGCTTGTTTCTCATGCAGCCTACGGAGATTCACTGCAGATCTTTTAAAAAATTCCCCCCATTTCATAACACACGTTTTGAAGCAAAGCTCTCAAACATACAACATCAGAAAATACAAAGCATCTAACTGAAAAGATCTGCCATTAATCCTTTGGTCCCTTTCCATTGGTGGTGCAGCAGGAAGACATGGCTAAACCAATGTGTAAGGTCCTAACCATCCTGTCACACTAACGCTTACCTGACCCTCAAGGCGAGTCAGCTCGAGGAGCTATGGCAACAAAAGCTGCCAACACTGAGAAAGGTACTTTGGTTTAGTTCCCTGAACCAGCTCACCAGGAGGCCAGGACAAGGGAGGCTGCAGAAGTGGGACGACTCTGCTCAGCCAAGCCATCAGCTTAACTGTACTGCTGAATTCTATCTGCCAATGCAAAACCAAGCCATTCTTTCTCACTTCTAGTATCTATTTAAAGGAATTTCAGGTCCCCATTATAAGAGACACACAGTTCAATCAGGGTTCAAAATCTGTTTTCAAATTTGGCTGTTAAATCTCATAAATTGATTTGAATATAAAAGTAACCACCTTGTAAATTTAGAATTTTGGCAGTTTTTGACTGAAATGCTTAAAAAACCAACAACTACTCTGGCAGGAAACACTAGAAGACACATGAAAAGTTGCTGGTGCAGGTACCAGAGTTCCCTTTTTTAAGAAAGTTGTAATAAAGAGGAAGCAAAACTAACGGGATGTGAAGACAGGACAACTCGGACACTGCGAGCAACCAATCTCCACCTGTGTACAGAGAGGAGCTGCTGTGTACAGACGGTGGCAGATCAGTGCCTCACCAAAGATGAAAGGCAGCTCCTACTCTGACCACCCGCTGCTCTGCTCACTCAAAAGCACGCAGTGCTGGGTAGAAGGTGCCAGAGCTCCTTCACTGCGTAGCGAGTGAGCAACTTTACTTGTTCCCTACCCTGCCTGCCTCCAGAATTAAAGCAAAGAGTGTGCAGCCTGCTCCAGCACTCACACGTTCACGGCCGCAGGCAAAATGGATGCACTGAGTACCACTAATACGCAATTTGTCTGTTCATGCTCAGTTTGGACTGCACTGCCAACAGCCACGTAGGCCATGGTGTGCCCGAGAGTGCTCCCTTCCCACCTTTACGAGCCTTGGGCAGTGGATACGCAGGCCTTCACCGCCATTCAAGGACGGATGCCCTCATGGTTGTGGACCACCAAAAGAAACGCTACCTGTCTCCTGGGCCAGAAGCTAGAGATGCTAAAGAGCCCAAACAAGATCAGGATTTGTCTGAAACCAGAGAGCTCCTCTGGGAAAGAGCAGGGTAGGAAGCACTGTCCTGTTACTGGCACAGGCTGCCAGAGGGCAGAGAAAGCTGAGGGAGAGAGGGCGAGCAGCAGGTAAAGACCGGGATGGGGACCCACGCAGTGCCCAGAAAGCCAGAGCAGACCGTGCTTCTGGCGGACAGGAACACGGGGAAACCGCCCGCGGCTCACACCCGCCGGGGCTCACACCCCGCGACAGCAGCAGCGGTGGGACCCGCCCTGCCCTCCTCAGCCCCGGGCAGCACCACGGCGT
>NW_010162520.1:0-1029 GCF_000695765.1 Mesitornis unicolor | reverse complement strand
CGGGGCCGTGTGGGGCAGGGAGGGCACCCACAGTGGCCCATGTCCACGCGGGGAGGTGGCAGCCCTGCTCCCCCTGACACTGCGGGTATCCTGCACCCAGCAGCACCCAGCAGTGTCCTGGCATCCTGTACCCATCAGCACCCAGCACCCATCAGCATCCCACACCCATCAGCACCCATTGATATCCTGCACCTGTGAGCACCCAGCACCCATCAGCAGCTGACACCCATGGGTATCCTGCACCCATCAGCATCCTGCACCCATTGATATCCTGCACCTGTGAGCACCCAGCACCCATCAGCAGCTGACACCCATGGGTATCCTGCACCCATCAGCATCCTGCACCCATTGATATCCTACACCTATGAGCATCCTGCACCCATGAGCACCCCACACCTGTGAGCATCCCGCACCCATCAGCATCCCTCACCACCCATGAGCATCCCGCACACCCTGGCATCTTGCACCCATCAGCACCCATGAGCATCCTGCACCCATGAGCACCCCTCATCACCCAAGAGCGTCCTGCACCGATCAGCATCTGACACCCATTGATATCCTGCACCCATGAGCATCCCTCATCACCCATTGATATCCTGCACCTATAAGCACCCTGCACCCATGAGCATCTGACATCCATGGGTAACCTGCACCCATTGATGTCCTGCACCCATGAGCATCCTTCATCACCCAAGAGCATCCTGCACCCACCAACACCCAGCACCCATTGATGTCCTGCACCCATCAGCATCCCATACCCAAAAACATCCTGCGTCTGTGAGCATCCTGCCCCCACCAGCACCCATGAGCACCCATGAGCACCCCACACCCAAGGGCTGGGTGCAGCCAAAGCCTCCAAAGCCCCCAGCCCCCCCCTGGGCGCCGTTCCCAGCCGCCTGCCGCCCCTGTGGGGATCTTGGGGTGGGGGCTCCCCAGGGGGGGTGCAGCCCCCGCAGAGGGGGGTGCAGGGGTAGGGTGGGAGAAGGGGCTCACCCATGGGTGCTGCAGGACCCCGGTGCCCATTTGTGG
>NW_010162519.1:0-20767 GCF_000695765.1 Mesitornis unicolor | reverse complement strand
GGCGTGGGGACCCTCCCCGTGGTGTCCCTGCTCCCCCTGTGGAGTCCCTGCTCCATCCCCCATGGGGTACCCCTACGGCTGTCCCACGCAGGTACCAGCACATCCCAAAGCCCCCCTGGGGCACCCCATGTTCCCTACATGCAGCATCCCCCCCATCGGCAGTCTGTGTGCACCCACGGACCTGGGGTTCCCGGGGGCATTCAGGGCCGGCCCTGCCCCGCCTGTGACTGGTGGGGGCATCCCCGGGTCCCCCCAGGCTCTGTTCGGTCAGGGGTGCCCCACACACGTGAGGTAACAACGTGTGCCCCCCGGGATTCCTAGAAGCGGGGGTGGCCTTTCCCTGAATCTCAACAGAGAAAATAAATCACTGCAAAAATGCTTCCCTCGGTGCCAAGAAGAAATCTGAAGGATTTGCTGTTTGTTGGGAACTCCTGCCAAAACAGAAATGTTTTCAGGCCTGCTCTGGTGGTTGAGAAGCTGACTCCTGGTGCAGGGTTTGGGCCAAGCATGAGCAGTGTTGACACCAATTTTATTGCCTGTGGTTGATGAGCTCTGTGCGGCGCCGTGGGGCGGCATCCCCCATGCTGGGGTTCATGGTGCAGCAGCAAAAACCCTTGCAATGCAAGTGAGCAGCTCTTCCCGGGCATCGGGAGTAAACAGCGTGGTGCTGAAAAGCCTTTTAAACACCTGTGTGTAATTCTGTTATCTTAGAAATATCTTTTTTTGATCAAACCTGACCATAAAATATTGATGTCGGTGTTCCCTGCACTGCAACCAGCCCTTGGCAGCTGGTGAGTGATGCTGCGTGGGTGAACCAGATGAGAAATGCAGTTCCCCGAGGGATGGGTATGCCCGTGCCCGACCGTCCAAGCCAGGGCCTGTGTTTGCAGAGGTTTATGCGGCTAAGAAAAAAAAAAAGTCAGCTCATACCCCGGTGTGAAACACCATCCTTCGCCTTCACCTTCACCAGGAACCTGACGCATCTCCAAAGCAGACAAACAACTGAACTCTGTGGTGAGTCATGGTGTGCAAGCCATGAGTCACCATGGGATTAAAATAACTTGCACCATCACTCTCCCCCTGGACAAAGGGGGAGATGCCTCTGGGTTTGACCAAAAGTGAGGCTTTTTGCTGCACTTGCGAGGTGGCACTCGCGTCCCTGCCTGTCCCCGCGTGGTGCTGTTGAAGCAGCAAATGGAGGTGTTCCTGCACCCTCCTCCTCATGGTCTGTGTTGGCAGCATCTTGGCCGTTTGCTGTGGGCACGCGGCGATGTGACATGGAAATAATCACTGGATCGAGTTCACCTCAGGTGCGAGCAGGGGTAACCTCACTGAACCCCCCCGTGCGGAGAGGGCTCCCCAAACCCAGCACCTGCCAATGGGAAGAGCACGGTGATGTTGCCCTGAAACAAAAGTTCCAAAGAAAAAGAAAAAGGAATGTGAGATGTATCCTCTATTTCCTAACATGAATGAGGCCACATAATCACTTAACTCTGGTTTCTTCATGAGTGCTCCTGCCACAGCATCCCCAGATGGCTCAGGATCAGCTCCTCCTGGTGTTGCCCTCCTCTCTTCCTCCTCCTCCTCTTTTTCCTCCTCCTCTGCACTCCCACCTGGCTCTTCCCACAGTCTTACTCTGCAAGCAAGCGGTCAGAAACGAATGAGACTCCAAGCAACAGTGCCGAGGGCCAGGGATCCTCCACCCTCCTTGGCCAGGGAGCGGGGCCAGCATGGGTTCCCAGGGCCGATCACACCAGCTCCTTCCCCACTATTGAATTTCCGAACAAAACCAGCGTTTGCGAAGCCATCTGAATGAAGCCCCACATAGCCAGCTACTCTGACACCCGTGTTTTGTTCTTAAAAGCTTTTCCTCACTTCACCGCACTCTGCACTTGTGAAGCTGGGAAAGGCGCTTTCCTGCTTACACCCTGGAGCAGAGCTGCTCACAGGGCGAGTGGCTCCCAGTGCTGCCTTTCTTTCTGCTTTGAAAACTGCCCAGAAATCGGGGAGCTTCTTTTCACCGTGTTTTTCTTTCGTTGAAAACAGGAGGGGAGGAGGGGTTGGATGTTGGCGTGTAGTCTTGGAAACCGAAGCCGAGAAAGATTGAATGGAAACCCAAACACGAAGCTGCCATGAACTGCGGCCCCGACGTGGAGATCGTATCTGCAGAAACCCCTCGCATTGGCTGCAGCCGCTCCGGAGTGATGCGGGGCTGCCGTGCAGGGACCCAGCATGGCTCCCGTATGCTGTTCAAAACAATTCCCGTAACATCTGGAGATCCAGCTGGTAAAACAGGACACATCCATGCCGGTAAAAGTAGCAAGAACCAACGTAGCTTGAGGCTGTTGACAGAATTGTCCCTCTCTTGGCCAATGCTCCACAGGTCTCAGCTGCTTTTCCCTGAAGCCACCTGATTGACTACCACAACCGAGTTAAGCTCAAAGTAGCTGTGTGCAAGGAGTTTTCCCATGCTGAAGAAGGGTTTATAAGCCTAGAAGCTCGTCTGTTTTTTTTCAGCTGTATTAGTCAATTCAAAAAAATATTATCTTGCCTTACAAACCTTGCCCTTGATTATTTTAGGCCATGGCAGCTACTATGCACTATGGCTCTGCCAACCCGGGCATTAAGCACAGAGCAACCGGTCCTGATTTAACTCACTGAAAGTCTCTTTGATTTTTCTGCATCACTTGATTTCGTTCAGATCAGAAAAAGAAAAAATCACTTTGGCTGCTCCTTTGCAAAACAGCAGCAGTTTTCTGTATTAGAGAACTCTTGATAACACTCCGATTGCAGCTTCTTTCCAGGTAAGTGCCATCCGTTTCTGTATCAAGGCTATTTTGTGGCTTGGAGATGAAAATCAGGAGCCGATTCCAGGAACACCAGAGCCCGGAGAAGAGCCCCGTGTTTGGAAAGCGCCTGGCTTGGTGCATTCCTGATGGAAGTGGTAATGCTGCGGCGGCACAGGGGGAGGTTTGCTCGTGTTCAGGCCCTTTCGGAGAAAAGCAATCCACCGAAGGGCATGGTCCAACAAAGGTATGGTTGTAATTAGAGTCAGAGCAGTTCAATCTGACATTCAGCTGGTTGATGCCAGCTGTACCTTTAAAAGGAAGAACATTTAAGCATTGGGTTTCATGTCTTTTTAGTGTTTATTTAGCAGGAATTTAATCCGTATCTTTTTTTTTTAACTTTCTTTGCGTGCTTCTGTGCAATTGCATAAGACGTGAGGAGCTTGTGAGTGTTCTTGCAGCTGTGCAAGGTTCGTATTAATGGAGCCCTTATATAATTTTGACACAGATATGTTATGTACACACGTCTGCAGGTCCTCAGCATGGCTCAGAAAAGACAGCTCGAAGAAAGAAAGAAAGAAAGAGAGAAAGAAAGAAAAAAAGAAAAGAAAATAAAGGAAAGTCTGTTTAGTTCCTGGGGAAAAATGAGAAATGCAGCATGAAGATCTGTGTTTATTGGGGCTGTTTGCTCTGCTTACCCTGCTACAAACCTGCAATAAGCAAATGCCTGTTAGTGCCACTGCAATTGTCAGTGTTCAAGAAGAATTTGGGCTGTGTCTGTGCCGTGCAATACTGTGCAGCAGGGACCCCAGTGCCACCAGCACTCCTGGGTCCAGATCACAGCCCCATGGGTGGCTCTGGTAGCCCCTCGCTTGCCGTGGGGGATTTTGCTCCCCATTTCTTCTAGCACAGAAACAAGGAATTTCCTCCCTTTGCAGACATTTGCCATCCAGACCTGACTCACCCCAAAATCCAGCTCCACGTGATGCTCTGCTGGTGATTTCACAGCAAAGCAGTCAGAGGCATCGCTGCGGGATGGAGAGCACAGGGTCCTGCAGACTCTGCAGCCTTGCAGTTTTCCTCCCAGTTTACATCGGGGATTTCCCCATTGAGAATCCGTGGATACACAGAAAACTGGAACGAAAGGGCTTCCAATAATCCTGTTTGTGCACAGGGATTGAAGGAAATCAGTGCCATTTCCCTGGTGGAATCGCACTGGAGAAAAGCACAGAGGCATCAGGTCACCATCTCCGTTGGATGTATCTCAGCCTGCACATGCACATATGCACACACATATATTTTTGCTTCCCTCGGTGCAGACACACACAAATATTCTCTCTCACACACATTTTCACATCTTCTCTCCCACACTTTCTCTTTCCCCAGCTCTCACCCACACACACTTTTACTAATTTTCCCCACTTTCTGTCTCTCTCACACAGAGAAAACCCTCCTAATTATTTTTAAGACATAACAGCTCTTTGTGGAAAAGGATTTCGCACAAAAAAGTAATGGTGGAGCAAAGAGGCAGCCAAGCTGCTCTGGGAAGTCAATAATAGAAGCAGCTGATTAAAAATGCCCAGTGGAAAAGCAGCCCCACAGCCAGTGAGGAGCAAGGAAAGATTACGCACGGATGGAGCAAGTCCAACTGCCCTGGCAACCAGGTGGAACTGACCTTTGGGAAGTCAAAACCCCGTATATTGGGTGCTACGTCTTCCAAACAAACACCAACCTCCAGAGGCAAAGAGAAGGTGACCCCATTGCTATGGCGCTGACACGAGAGATGCTTTAGGGTTCATTCCCAAGGTTTCCACCAATCTCCTGCAGGACCACAGGTGAAACACGTCATCCGGAGCCAGTTGGGTGTTGGGAACACCAGCTCCTCGGGACCAACACAGAATCACACAGAAGCTTTAAGGTTGGAAGAGACCTCTAAGAGCATCAAGTCCAACCGGGATCATCAAGTCCAACGCTGGGTGCTTCTGGGTCAGCACAGCCGGGCGCTGTGCTGAGTGAACCTGCTCGGTGCTATGACAGCAGAAATGAGTGAGTGTCGCAGCACCGCTCAGCTGTTCCTACAGCAAACCACTGGCATCATCGTGTCAAGCCGCTCAGTTCCCTATTTAACAGCAAAAGTAACACACAAACCTTTTTTTTAAGTTAGTGAGCTTTATTTAGGAAATAAATAAAATTGTAAGAAAATATGAATGATTGTAATAAATACAGCACTTGTCAAAATTACACAGCCGTGAAAAGCACATTATTTTTAGGCGTATTACTCCAGTGTGGTTACAGGGTCTGGCACATTACTGGAAAAATAACTTTCTGTCCCTGAAAGAACATTTTCAACACAGAAGAGAGAAAAAGACAGACAGAGAGACTGCATCTGCATGATGGCAAAGGATATCCAGTTCTTTCCCAGAAAAGCTTTGACGGATGTTTGTTTATGGGGCGGGTTTGCCTGAAATGTGATACTTCATCACAACTAATTATTTTAAAGGATGCTGTCCAGATAGAAATGAGAGATTTGCAGCCAGGCTGGAGGTCAGGCACAGCACGTGGCATCTCACCAGCTCTGCTACATGGCCGCTGTTTCCATGGTTTGCACAATGTAAGTGGACAAACAGTTTCCCCGCTCCCTTCTCACGCAGCAGACCTAAGATTGTCTGTTGTGTTTTCAACTGAGACATGGGAAACACAGCAAAGGAAAAATGAATAAAGTGATTGCATAAAGGCCTTTCACTCATAAATACACACCTGCCTCTGTCTGCAAGATCAGGGCTTGGGTTTGTACACCACAGTACAGAAACTGCAGCACCAAAACCCAGCACAACCCCACTGACTCTGCCAAACAGTGGTTAAGCAGGGAATGATGAGGGCGAAGCTTGCTGCTTTTTGGGATAAGGTGTAACATTTGAATGTTGCACACATCTAGACTTTCCAAGCTTGACTTGGTTATAAAAAAAGCATTATTCATTCCTTATGCCTATTTTAAAAAAAGACAAAACCACGTCTAATAGTTACTTCTAATTTAGCGTGTGAAAAGACTTAAACATCAGAGCACATAAATTAAGCAAGGAGAAAAGGATCAATACTTTCTAGTAAGTCATTTGCCTTGAAGGTTCAGGAAGCGACTGAACACATGAAAACAAAGCTACTGAGTCCTCCTCAGCACTGCCTGAGTGTCTGAAATGGGAAAGTCAAACAACTCCTTTGGCAACACAAGAGGTGATTTCCTCAAGGCACAGTGTCATCTGGTCACCGATTGCTGCTGCAATAGAACATTTCTTCACAGAGCACATAAATAGAGGTCTAAAATAAATAGCAAGAAATAAATCATCTGGTATAAGGAGCTCAAGCTACAAATGCTATCCACAACGTGCTGTTTCCAAGGTCAGCAATGAGCACAAACAGAGACACCTGATCGGTGCCTTGGGGAAAGGAATCTGCCCTTGTCCCTGGTGGGGCAACAGCCAAAATCCCACACTAGGGTCGCCAGCCAGCGCAGTCCAACAGGAGCTCGCTCCACACCTAATTTCAAGAATTACTAATTTGTTTCTATAATGCATTTAAGGAAGAGTGTGTCTTCTTTCACATAGGCATATTTAGGTGACTGCAGTTTGGCCAAAGGGAGGAACATGGGACAGCCACTTGCAACGTTCATATCATTCACCGGTCTCTGAAATGAAGCGGAAGTCAAGTCTGGGCGAAACGCATCAATAATGTGTTCCCTGTTGTTTTGGTCAAGCAACATAAATGTAACCTGAAAAACAGAATGGGGCAACGATGAGTTATTGAACTGAAAAATAAGCCATAAAATATCAGAGACAGAAGTGCAAACGTGCTGCAAAAGCAGCTGGATGCTCTATCGATAATCAAACACAAATTGTAATGAACATTTCACAACCTGCAAGGTCAGTTAATGTGAGCAAGGGAGATTTGTAATGGTTCCCGGATGAAGGATTTCAAACTTGGCCACCCGTAAAATAAAATTAAATTAAATAAAGTACAGAATGATTTCTTGGTAGAAAACTGCACAGTCCAAAGGTTTTTTTCCTCTCTCTCCTGACAACTTAAACAAACCTCAGTTTGGTTACAGTCATTGCATTCATTCTGTTATTGTGGTTTGGAATCAAAAGAAACAGCTTGGTTGCCTGTACACAAATATGTAAAAGAGGCAACCTAAATATCAGTACAGAATCTCCCCATCTCATTACCACTGTTATTAGATCACTGTTCTTTGGTTTCAAATGTGAAACACATGTAATAATTTTTTCATACAGTGAGGAACGGGAAATTTAATTTTTTTTTTGGCTACTAAATGGCAGTAAAGCAATTTCTACGAAAGGCTTACAGAATTATTACCACTCAAAGGCAAGTGCTAAAACAGAGACCAGAATTTTGTGCACACTTTCACTGCTTTTCTAAGCATCGTTGCCATTATCAGATTGCACTTTACAAAATGAGAAAAAATAAGATCAGGAACACATACAACATCCGTGGCACGTTTGTAAGTAGAAGTCCAGCCTCACATTTCTAACACCTGTGCTTCAGGCAGCAAATCGTAATTCCCTCATAAATTGATATTATCTATGTGGAGCAAGAGCCAGGGAAAAATGTGTCCCTGGCTTGAGCCCAGGTGGAGCCTGGTTGGGATATATCAAATACCTGTGCTCTGCTGTTTGAAAATCCTACAAGGCACAGTATGGAATCTCAGCAGGAGCAGCTTGCCCTGTGTGTAACTCACTCCGTTCAGAGTTTAGTTCCACTAAACTCAAGAGAAAACATCCCCTCGTGTTCACCAGAAGTAGTGGGGTTATGCCAGGATCAGATGTGACAAGGTGGCTCTTCTCACCTTGTGCCTGAAAGGCCACGGGAGCAGAGCATCGTAGTCTCCTTTCATCACCACAAAGAACAGGGACATGTGTGTTCCTTTTCCTGTCCCATCCCCGTTCAGATAAACCCTCATACAGACCTTGTAGCCATACTTCGCAGTGTAGAAAGCTGAAATTAAAAAAAAAAGACATCATGAGTGTTCTGGCATACGGGAAAAGATAGGATAGGACATGTTTTGCTATCACAGAGATGAAAACAGAAATCAGTACACCCTGGAGATTATAAGCAATGAAAATCCAATGGTTGGGATCCTTTTGGTGCCTCATGCCTTGGTGACAATTACCTGCTGTTAGCCACACAGGTGTATTTTACCTAATTAAATTACTTTTCACATGGGAAGTAACTGCCACGGAAAGCCACTCAGTACCATTGGCACCATGGCAAGTGGCTGAGGCCAAGGGCGAGCTGCAAAATGAAAGCCCAGAACAGAACACAATTCCAAACACTGTGGAAAAGCACATCACAGCTGCCCTGAATTACAGGCAGGAGAGCATGACATCTTCATATAAACAGCATCTTAGTTTTGAAGAGCTATTTTAAAGGATCTCCTGTCCACATGAGCTGAAAGCAGCAGCATTCTAGAGAAATCAGCAGGTTTTCTAAAGGACTGGGTTATGCATACATCATGGTTTACCTGGTGAATACAAACTGACTGTTCTTCCAGTCACAGAGTCCTGTAGCTTCCTGCCAACATCTGTTATTTTCCACAGAAAGACCCCATCATAGGAAGCTTGCTCAGAGAACAGAAGACTCTTGTGAAGACTGCTCAGGCCTGCATCCTTCTGCAACAGGCACCGGTGCAACTCTGCAATCTAGAACAAACCAACCCGTCCTCAGTCAGCCTCGCTCTCCAGAGCTACAGAAGTAGCAGAATCATCCTGGAGACCTCATGTTCTGGAGGGTCTCCTGTGATTTCTTTTTAAGTGACAGTTACATATCAACACATAAGGCAAACAGCCGGATTGATGGTTTTTTGGTCCTCCAGGCATGTTGCTTTAAGAGGATCAGTCAAACAACTGCCTTGCTTGCTCACGGTCCAATCTCTACACCACATCTCTCTGATTACATGTAAATATTTGTTATCTATACAACAAGCAAACAGACAATGCCTATCATAACCATTTACCTTCAGTTCAAGGCCTCGTATTATATTTTGATCAAGCTCACTCTGCCTCCGAAAGGCTGTGATTTCCAAGTGAGAGGTCTCCACCTCTTTATTGAGCACTGCCACAATATTCTCAAACACATGAAGCTTATTTTCTAGCTCAGAAACCACTTTCTCCCTCACAAGTTGTTGCAGAACAGATTCATCTTCCGACATGGAAGATCCAGGAAAACAGTCTATTTCCACATCTCCGCTGATTTCCAGACTCCCTGGGATGTGCAGATCAGAGATGCTTTTCCCTGCACCATTCACACTCAGCTCTGACTGTGGGATGAAACCATTTGCAGCTTTAGCAGCAGTGCACAAGCTCGCCTTCAGTTGCTTTATGTGTTGCAGCAGAAGCAGCATGTGGGCCCCCACTGCAGTTCTTTCATGCTCCTTTATCTTCTCTTTGCTTCCCTGTAAGAAGACGACACTGTCAATACATTCTCCATGCAACTACCATAACTGGCCAGGGCCAAATCAAGCAATGTTTCCTTTAACTTATTGGGAGACACAGAGATGGAAGAACTGCAAGATACGGGTCCAGCTCCATAGCAGTTGACTCTCAGGGAAGATATGGAGAGAGGAAAGCCAACAACCCCTCCAATGATCAGTTTAGGCTCTGTGTTCACAAGTGTACACAAAACACATAAAAAGAAAACAATTGTCTGCAATTTCTGTATTAAACAGGATGCCAGAGTGCCAGCAGGATTCTCAAATAAGCCAATATTTAATACATATACTGTGAACAAAAGATGAAACAAGGCAACAGACGCAAACTTAAATGCACAGAAGACCCATTACTGTTTTAAGAGGCGTTACCCTGAAGGGAATATCCACAACACAGTAGAACAGTATATGTGATAAACCAGCAAAATCGTAATAAACATTGATTTTTACCTGAAGTGCACACACAGGGCAGGACACAGAGCATCACTGGCTGAACTGCAAATTACACACACTGTGTAACCACAGCAGTTCCAACATCACCTCTGCCAGCCTGCTAAAAATGGGTAGACTCTCTCTCTTTCCTTAAAGATATATTTAAATCAAGGCCCACTACCTTGAACACAAAGGCTGCCTAGGCCAAAGGCACAGTGCTGAGTTGTATACCATTCGAGACCTTCCTGAAGGCAGCTGTTTCACTCACCCTAAATGAGCAGCCAACTTCAGAAAAACGACATCCATCCTTGTTGATAAAGGGTGTAGAGTGATTCTGTAGAAAAAAAAAAGGAGAAGAAAGAATCAAATACCAATTCAAAGGGATTCTTTTATTTACCTACAAACAACAAGGCCATAATCCCAGCAGCTCTAAATCAGGTTAATTCAAGTCAAGGCATTACTGCAGCTTACAGTGTCCAACCAGCTTCAAAAATTCATTGGTAAATCAATCAAGAGTGTGGTTGATTGCAAGTTTCCTGCACGCAGCCTGGCACTAAGTGTCCATCTAACAACCAATACTTTTCTGAACTGAAATAAAGCCATATTGCCTTCACTCATATTTTACCTACCTTTTCCTTTAATGATGTTTCTGTTTGCAAATGGTTTTGTTCCTTATATAAACTGCCTTCACATGAATGTTCCTGCCATTAAAACAAGAAGAAAATAATCCAGTACATTATTAAAATCATTGAGCAACTTTATTTAGGGGTCTTTGAAACATACATATGCAATGACATGCAGGTGGATTAGAGAACAGAAAGCAAATATACCAAACATAAACTCTTCTTGCATTGACTTAATATAGTTTGCTTAATGTGCAGACACTTCTCTTTAGTTTGCAGAAGAGGAGACTGAGGGGAGACCTCATTAATGTTTATAAATATATAAAGGGTGAGTGTCACGAGGATGGAGCCAGGCTCTTCTCGGTGACAAACAATGATAGGACAAGGGGTAACGGACACAAACTGGAACACAGGAGGTTCCACTTAAATTGGAGAAGAAACTTCTTCTCAGTGAGGGTGACAGAGCACTGGACCAGGCTGCCCAGAGAGGTTGTGGAGTCTCCTTCTCTGCAGACATTCAAAACTCACCTGGACGCCTTCCTGTGCAACCTCATCTGGGTGTTCCTGCTCCGGCAGGGGGATTGGACTGGATGAGCTTTTGAGGTCCCTTCCAATCCCTAACGTTCTGTGTTCTGTGTGTTCTAGCATCCTGCTTATTAACATTTTGAAGGCTGGAATCCACATTTTCCATCATGATGTGCTAATGCAAAATGCATTACCGCTAACATGAGACTTCCTGCCACTTCTTGCTCCAAGACGGGTAACGTAATCCTCCTGTTACTGGTTCATACAACTTCAATATGTGTATTTAACGCAGCAACTGTCAGCTTTCAATGCATACTGTTCAGGGAGACTGACTTTAATCTTTAGAAACGTTTTTGCACGCCAGTACATTTCCTATAGCACTCTAGAAATTTTTTTGATAAAACAATTCCAGCAGCCTTCAAGTCTCCCCTGCAGAGTCCTGAAGCTTTTCTTCAATCCTCAGAAATACAGCCATAGGTTTTTCTCACTCTCTAACTCATTTTTAACACTCTGTATCTTAGATATTGCACAAAGTATGCCTTTATTTTCTTCCTTTCTGCTATTTGGTTCCTTCAGGTTCCTGATTTCTTGAGAGGAAAAGGGGCTGGTGAGAAGTTGCTTTAAAATACAGAAATGCAAAAATCACAGGACTGGTTGGCTAAGACTGAGAGCAAGAGCAGTGCTCCAAACTTACTATTTCCTCCCAGAGCATCGTGGATACATGGAATACACGCAAATACTCAAAATTCATATGCCACATAGCTGCCAATTTAATAAAGCAGATCATGTAACCTGCAAAATCCCGATTTTACAAATACTAAGGCAGACAGAGAAAAATAAATATCTCAAGGCCAATCCCCTGCTTGGTTGCCAAGGTTTCCTAACCAAAAAACTAATTAGGTAATAGCTAACCGGAATGAGTGCGAGGGAAACAGCTCTTCACTGCAGGAAAATGAAGCCTGCTGAGGTGGATCTGTGGTATCACAGACCTCGGAAAAGAGAAAGGTGCTCAGGGAACCCTCAGGCAGCTCAGGTTTCCTCCTCCCGCTTGCCCACTGAACTTAGAGACAGCTGAAAGGGATTAAGTGTTGCCACCTTCTGGTGTATAGGGTCTCTCCGAAACATGCAGTGGATTTAGCTCTGGTAAAATATGCCTGTGTCCAGATGCCCTTCTCTCTCTGTAAGAGTTACTCAGATATGAAAAGCACACGCAAAAGCTTGCCAAGAAGCACAATTTAGCAAGAGCACCTTATTCTAATCTGTGGGGACTGTAAAATCCTATGTTGAGTAAACCTCACAGCTCACTGTCTGGAAGGGCACACTTTCGTGGCAGTTACGACACGCAAAGCTCTCCGCTGCTTCAGGCTACATTTTTGAGATGGTCACAACCCCTCTTGCCATGTAGGTCTTAGATCACTTCACCTCCATTCCAGGACTTAAGTCCAACGCTGGCAATTATTCTCTTTAAATCACCCAGAGGGATCAATATTCATTATGCTGCATCCAAAGGAGCGTGGCCTAACATTTTCTGTGATAATAGAGCCCACAGGGTCAGAAATTAGCTGAGGCTGGGATGAAGATGTTTTCAGAGCTTTCAAATTTTATTTTTTTTTCAAATTTCAAGTTTTTAATCATAAAATGCCCTAAACAGATGACACACTTCCATCATGAGACTGACAAAGGTGCCACTGAAGCTGTATCATCAGCAATTTCTTCATATATAAGAATTCTATCACTTTTCAGCTGCCCCACCACACCATTTCCTCCTTCAGCAACACAGAGGAGTTTCAGACCACTCCCAGAATTTGCACTGTGCCGTATCTACAAAAGTCAGTAAAAACAAAGAGCCTCTTCTATTTAAGTTAATATGAATGTATAAAGGTACTTAAAATCTGCAAGTCAGCTGCTGTGCTATCGTAAGTTTGAGCACCAACCAAGGAAGTCATTACTTTTAAGAAATAATGGAATAGGTTTAGTAATACAGACTTTAAAGTTTGATGATCAACTGCATTCTTGTGTAGAAAAAAAAGTTGTTTTAAAGAGGATTTTGAGCAAATGCTGGGGACAAACTACCCTTACCCTATGAGCACACAGAGTTTCCCCTCTCTGTTGTAACACCACAAGCAGACTATCAAATACTGCTCATTTTTCCCTCCAACACATGCATGGAAAAAATAGCAAACTCAGGAAAATTAAATATTCACCAAGTGCAATAGCATTCATGAAACTGGGATGAAAATTGTCATGATAAATTATTTAAGCCATTAATATGAAGCACTCATTTGAAACAGAGAAATGTTCTTACTTGGTATTCACTACTGGATAAGCTCTGCTTGCACTTCTGACACATCATCGTATTATTAACACATCCGTTTTCCAAATGATCTGCAAGCTTCTTTCTCATCACCACGTGTCCACAACCAGTGTGGCAAGGGATTAAAGCATATTCACATAAGCTCTGATGCTCCTGGAAGTAAAAAGTTCTAAATCACAACCTGCAGATAAACATTTACCTATAAATAGTCTCCATTTTGCCAGCCTAGAGCTTTGCTTTGCATTTCTTCTAAGCTTGGGTAAAGTCCCACTCCACAATGTTACCAAGATTACTACTGAAAAATTCACCGACTTTATTGGGGCTTTTTCAATTCTTAACTTAAAAAAGAAAAGAAAAACCCCAAAACAAACCAACAACTTCTGATAAATTAAAACATGAGGACTCCCTTGAACTGACTCTCTCTAGTGCATTTGTTTGAAGATAACATGATCCTGGTCCCATCTTTTTTCCTTGTTTTAGAGGATCTCTAAATTTTGGGCTGGGATTTTTTTTGTTTGGTTTGGGGGTTTTTGGTGGGGGTTTGGGGTGGGGTTTTTTTTGAGATCATCCTGCTCTGGCTGGTAGGATGAATGTGGTTGGTCTGCTGACATCTCTGTATAGCATAAAAGAGCGGACATCTGACAACTGCTGGGCAACACAACCTTTACCTATATTCAAAATAACTTTTAAAACATTTCCTTTTCATTATTTGCATGCTCTCATCTCAACGAGGAAAAATATCAACATTATATCTTTCATAACTACATCAAACAGGTCTGCTTTAAGATTCTTAAAAATACAGTATCTCAATAAAGACTATTTACTATTTCTTTTACTGAAGCAACTGTAAAGTAAGTGTGTTGCAACTGATTCTGTGTTTAAAGGGAGATGGCTGTCCCATATAGGACAGGCTCAGAAATGCCAATTTCAATCACACGCCCAACTCCCAAATCTAGTTTGCCACGTATTCATGCTGAGAGGAGTTCCAATACTCAAAACTATGAAGCTAAGCAAACTGGGTAGATTTGTCCTTAAAGAGGAGTACACTCAAATAGAAAATTCATGCAAAAATAGCAAAAGGCAGCAGCACTTCAGATGCTTATCAGATCCCTGTCAGAAAGAGCCTCTATTCCTACACAAGATGTAGATGGAAGAGTGCGTGTTAATTTAAACAAACTGCCTTTCAAACAAACTTACTTCAAAATTTTTCATGATACCGGACCAACTGCACCCAAGGGTCACACAGTGCACTTTGAGTTCAGAAATCTCTTTATTAATGGCAGCATCACCAAAGGCCTGGAAAGCAAACACAGTAAGGAAAAAAGCACAGGTCAGAAAGTACTCCAGCATGCACTTCTGACACAGGAGTAAGCTGACTGTGTCAAAATTTCACATCTTGACAAATCTCTAATTTTTAAAAAATCTACTGCCATAAGACTCACTAATGTGGCAAGTCAATCACACAGAATCCCAGACCGTTAGGGATTGGAAGGGACCTCCAAAGCTCATCCAGTCCAATCCCCCTGCCGGAGCAGGAACACCCAGATGAGGTTACACAGGAAGGCGTCCAGGCGGGTTTTGAATGTCTGCAGAGAAGGAGACTCCACAACCTCTCTGGGCAGCCTGTTCCAGTGCTCTGTCACCCTCACTGAGAAGAAGTTTCTTCTCAAATTTAAGTGGAACCTCCTGTGTTCCAGCTTGTGCCCATTACCCCTTGTCCTATCATTGTCTGTCACCGAGAAGAGCCTGGCTCCATCCTCGTGACACTCACCCTTTACAGATTTATAATCTTGGGATAGCAGAAGCTCAAATAACTATTAAACCATTTCTTTTTTATGGTTCAAAAATAAACTATTTGACGTGATATAAATTTACCGAAAATACGCCTAGCCAACTACAGCTATTGTCTGAAGTTTCTTTTCACAGATGCCTGAAAAATGTCGCAGGGACTGAATGTGCTGACAGGACCCTAACTATAGGGTGCTGCCATGTGCCACTCCTAATGAGTGCATTTCATTATTGTGGTCATTAACACCTCCTTAACGTGCTGCAGTGAGGACTTGAGACTGTTTTGCACTGCGAGTACATTTCTCAGACCATGGCTGTTTCCATTTAGTATGGCACTGTGTACTAAAGAAATCTAAAACATAGGTGACCGGGGCTTTTGGTGCACTACGTAGATTTTTTTATGACGTTAACCGTTAAGAATGTTAAAGAATCATACAATCATCATGTAAATTATGGAGTGCTACACACTTTTACATTTTGCACAATCCAAATAGGTACACTAACACAGGAACAAGCCCTGCTAAAGTTAGTGACACGTTTGTAGATGCTCTGCTGGTAAGTACACAATACGGAGGACTGCAGATTTCCTACGTAACAACACAGGGCAGAGCAAGAACTGGTAGGGGGGGAGGTTTACAAATAGAGGGAAGAAAGTATTTACAAATTATGCCAAAATATACACACTGTATTCTTTTACAAAACAACAAACCTGCTAAATGATCTTTATTATTCGTGCTGTTTACAAACTCCAACCATTTGTTGGAAGCTGATCTCAACAGGTAGATCCTCATCCCTTCGTGGTGACTGACTTCATCTGGGCTCTCAACAGGCACAAGAATCTGCCTGGGCAGAGCAGTTTGCAAGAACGGGAACCTGTTTACAGCAACCCACCTACAGATTGTGCAGAAAGTCCCCGCAGATTTACTGAGAGTCCCACAGCTGAGAAATCGCAGTTATAAGAGAAACGACAGGCAACAGAGAATAAAAAGTTGATGAGGGTTTAGCTGTGCCTATTTGTGGTGAGATGATGCATGAAATTCTGTTACTGCGAGATTTATTGCAGAATTGAGCATTTTTTTTCTGAGATATTGTGAAGTTCTGCATTAACTGCAGATTCATTATTTTGTTGCAGTCACTTCCTAAAGTTTACCTTTTACCTCACTGCTGGGTTTCTGTTTTCCCTGAGAAATTCATACAGAATCTGTATCTCTTGGTACTCCTGCACATAATCAGAAATGAGGGACAAAGACAAACCAGGACTGAGCCCTGTGGCCCAGTTTGTATTCAAGATACAGAATAGTGCTTAGAAAATCACAACAGCAAAAGAGATCTGCACCATTGAATTACAGACGAAACATTTGCCACTGCATCGTTTTTATCAATTATTATGTTCAGCTCTAAGTTTTTCACTATTTCCTCTAGATAATCTAGGTGACAAAATACTTTCTAGGCAATTCAGCCAGCTAGCTGACACTCTTTTTTCTTAGGTACGCTTCACCTGTAAGTTTGGTAACACGTTTGAAGGCCACAGAGAATCATGAGATTGGAAAATCCTGGGGTGTATCAGGAGGGGGGTGGTTGCAGGTCGAGAGAGGTTCTCCTCCCCCTCTACTCTGCCCTGGTGAGACCACATCTGGAATATTGTGTCCAGTTCTGGGCCCCTCAGTTCAAGAAGGACAGGGAACTGCTGGAGAGAGTCCAGCGTAGGGCTACAAAGATGATTAAGGGAGTGGAGCATCTCCCTTATGAGGAGCGGCTGAGGGAGCTGGGTCTCTTTAGTTTGCAGAAGAGGAGACTGAGGGGAGACCTCATTCATGTTTATAAATATTTAAAGGGTGAGTGTCACGAGGATGGAGCCAGGCTCTTCTCGGTGACAAACAATGATAGGACAAGGGGTAATGGGCACAAGCTGGAACACAGGAGGTTCCACTTAAATTTGAGAAGAAACTTCTTCTCAGTGAGGGTGACAGAGCCCTGGCCCAGGCTGCCCAGAGAGGTTGTGGAGTCTCCTTCTCTGCAGACATTCAAAACCCACCTGGACGCCTTCCTGTGCAACCTCATCTGGGTGTTCCTGCTCCGGCAGGGGGATTGGACTGGATGAGCTTTTGAGGTCCCTTCCAATCCCTGACGTTCTGTGATCTGTGATTCTGTGAAAATCCACTGTGATACTAAGGATAGTAAGTAACAGTTAAGAGATATTATTACAGGTAAGAAAGCATTGGTTACTTTGAGACAATAAAAAGTTCATTATATGGAAGAGTGTGGGATTTTATGTCACAGAACCCGATGGACTTGGAAAGTCCTAAGGCTGCCATTATACTTTACAAATCCAAATGACTAAAACATAAGGTAAAATGTGTAACTATCACATTTTGTATTATTCCCTCCTAGTCCAATGATGCCTACAGAGTATCCCAGAGATTGGTTAACAACAAATGAACAAACTGTGAACTACACCTTACCCTTTCTTCTGCCAGTAGGCTTCCCTCACTTAAAGTGCTGGGATCTTCCTCTTCACATTTCTGGCAAATTGCATTTTTATTGTTTCTGGCAAAAAGAATGAAGAATGAAACAACAATCGGTTAGTTTCTGTAGTTAGAAACTGTAGTTCAGGAGGTCTTTGTACAGACACTGACACAAACAAAAGCATGGAAATTGTTTTCCATGGAATCCATAGTCCCTGTTCATTCAAGGGCCAATTCCTGAACACACTGACGTCAAAAAACCCCTGCTGTTCTATTCTTCAAGACTGGACCTAGGCCCATAAATCTCATCTGTATTTCAGCAAAATAAGAGCAGCCTGGATCATAAAGAAAGAGTAAAGATGGGAACCTATTTATCTCATGAATTATGCAAAAACACCAGGTAGGAGAGGTAACATGGAAACTGAAGTCTTTTAAGACACAGAAAACACCCATTTTCCCAACATGGATATATCGACTTCAAATTACAAAAATATAGTAGAACTAGTGCAGAATTCCGTTCTAGACCATTAACATCCTACTGCAGCTAAAAAAGGTTTCGATCCACTCTCAAAATATTTAGCGTAGAGCTTTATATATGAAAAGCAAAAAATAAAACTTTACTAGAGATGTACTTCATTGTTAGTGCTCTTTATCATCCAAACAATGAACTAACACGGGCCAAGAAGCCCATCAGAAAAGCATCCATCCGAGCAGAGCACAACTAATTTCATACTGCACTAATTAGCCTGTTTGAGCCAGTTTCCTGTTAGTACCATAAGACTCTAGTGGGAAGATATAACAATTCCAGTTATGTTCTGCTGACAGTTTCCTGCATTTACAATTTACATTGCTTCATTAAGGGGCTTTGTTCTAGACTTACAGAAATGGATTTATGTAAGCTGGTCAAAGACATTAATTTCAACACATTTTTACATCATTACACGTTGACCTTCAAATCCCATGCAACCAAGGCATTGATCTAACTTTCCAGGTGCTCCACACCATGATCAGAGCTGGGACTGCATGAACTGGCACACACAAACTAGCTCAGTAATCACATCCACGAGGAAGCACAAGTCTTCCGACTGACTTAGCCAGCAGTAAAACTCAGTCACTGACTCTCGACAGCGGCTGTTTTCCAAAACAAAGCTAAAGTCAGCTTATTTATGGAATTGTACTGCAATGTCACCTGTCATCTGCAGGGTAGACATACCCTTTTCTAAAGGCTCTGGATCAAGGTGTAATTGTTGAAAGAAAAGGCAGGACAGAAGCAGCTAATTCACCAAAGCAAATCCCCATCCAGCTCCTGGTTTTCATGTTCTTCAGGATATTGGCAACATTGTCTGTCATTAATGGCAGCAGCACCTTAACGTGCAGTGACCCAGCTGAGTTATTAAAACTCTAAGATAATCTTTATTAAAAAACCATTACATCACTTATCCAAGGACTGTGAAGTCCCATACAAGCAGTATGTCAGCCTTGCATTAGTTCTCCACGGTTAAATCAGTATCATTATCCCACACTTACACATAATAAAACCCAGACTTTCACACTGGAAACAAGCAGAAGGTGGGGAGTAGCCTGCAGTCCACCACAAGCAAATAGTTTCAGATAGCAAAATGACTGCGGGCCAGAGGTCTAGGTAGCCACAGACTCATCTGCTGAGCACAGTGGCACAATGCAGCTCTCAGAAGCACTTGCAGCCACAGAATCCGCCAGGGCGGTGTGACCCTCTGCAGCAAGGACCTACCGTACAATCCAGGAGAGGCAGGCTGAGCAGTACCGATGCCCACAAAGCGTCTGCAGGGCTTTCTTCAGAATGTTATTGCAGTTGCTGCACAGGTACTTCTGATCAGGTGCATCTTCACAAATGTTGGTGGGATATCCAAAAGGAAATTCATTTTCATCAGGAGAAGAGCTGGGGACGTCCTGCAGGCCTCTGGTTGTTTTCTCAGCCATCTGAAGTAAACTACTGGCAGAGATAAGGACAAAAAAAAAAGGCGCTCAAACAAGCAGACACACGCTCACTTTGCTGTGAGAGAATACAACAGGCATCAAAGTCCACAAGCAACTCCAAACCTGTGCAGTAATCTAGCACTGTTTAATTGGGTCTGTAGCTGATATGTGTGACTAAATGTCACAGTGGGGTTTGACTAGGTACCAGCAGGAAATTACTGTACAGATTTAAAATTTCCCTCAAACATAACGTGAAAATGGACACTATATTAAAATGAAAGGTTGGGGTTTTCTTTCTAGAGTTTTTTTAGCTTGTAGAAAGAAGAAGTAAATATTGGCATCATCTCAGAGCTACAATCCCATTCGGTACAGAATTATTTCCTGTAGAGTAAATCCCCAACCACCTTCAATTCCCAGCAGCCAAAATTCATGATTATACTTTATAGATGCAGAAAATGAGCAATCAATGTATTTACAGTGACTTTCCCAAAGTCATAAAACTAGTGGCGAAATTAAAAAGGAAATCTCAAGTGCACAGAAAGCTTGATGCTTGTGTTCTTACCAGATACACCATGAGCTGCACATGCCAAGGCGTCATGCACATTCATCATTAGTTTTGGTTAACAAGAGCTGTGAACGTTTTTGGAAATGCAACCATAACTGACTCTGGTGACTCCACGGTTGCTTGGAAAGTTCAAGAAACGTTTTTCACACACGGACCTGGCACATTTTGATCATGACAATGCCTTTATAAATTTATTTTTTCCCATAACAATACTGACACATAATAACCTATCTCAGTATTATAAAAAGTAACACTGACTAACAGATCTTTAAAAAAATAAAACCAGACAGCCTGGGCGAGGCCAGTCACAGAAACAGCAGTGGCTGCCATGCAGTGGATAGGGCAGCCCCTGGGTTTAAAACGCTCCTCTTTAAGCAAACAGCATTTTCTGCTGCCTGGCAGAGGCAATTCCCTCGGCCTCTCCAGGCATTTGACGGGTAGCTCAGCAGCAAACTCAGGGGCTGCCCAACCTGCCAAGAGCCATGAGTTAAAAACAGCAACGCTAAACGTGCACCCTCGAGTTAACGAAGCAGTGTCAGAGGCGGCGTGGGTTGGTACCCAGGTGAGGACTGGAAACTGCCCACGGGTTTGTGCCGCTGCGCTGGCAGAGCCCGTCCTTTCCGTGGGGCTGGATGCCCACCCCCGCGTGTGTATCACATCGACAACGTCCGGTAAAACCGCGGCTCTGGGGCAGGGAGCGGGTCCTGGCTCGGGTGGCATCCTCCATCCCCAGGGCGGCGGGGCGGAGGGCCGGCAGCTTCCTAGGCACCAGGAAGCAGCAAGGGCGGCCAAGATCCCCGCAACCTGGGCAGTCCCCGCT
>NW_010162518.1:321-547 GCF_000695765.1 Mesitornis unicolor | reverse complement strand
GGTGCGAGCGCGGCGGGGAGGAAGGGGATGAGCTGTTGGGAAGAGGCACGGCCTGGGCAGCGCTGGAGCTCAGTGTGGGGGCACTGTTGGGGTTGTGATGCCTGATTTAGGGGTTGGTGGGGAGCCCGTGGTCCAGGCTGGGCTGTGACCCCCCCAGGTGTCCCATGGGGTTTCCCATCCACGTCTTTGTTTCGGTTTTCCTCCTGCCTGCTGCAAGCTCTGGAGC
>NW_010162518.1:0-270 GCF_000695765.1 Mesitornis unicolor | reverse complement strand
CACTGTTCCTCATGGGGAATGGGCAGGTTTTGGGGAGCAGCCTCTGGGGTTTCGCAGCCCCTGCTCCCAGCCGCTCTCCTGCATCAGGACCAGCAGCGCTCGCCCATCCTTCTGCGCATTCTTGTGCATCGCCCATGCCAGGAGGCACAGGGATTCCCCGGAGATGCGGGAAACTGAGGCACGAGTGGGCTGCCTGCCTGCCCAGGATTGCCCAAGAGACCGGTCCTGCGCTGGGTTTCCCGTTCCTGCTCCTCCTCACCGAGCGGCGGG
>NW_010162517.1:0-497 GCF_000695765.1 Mesitornis unicolor | reverse complement strand
GGGTGGGATGGGGGACGTAGGGGAGGAAGAATCAAAATTGCCACCACCAAAAACCATCAGTGGGATACAATTACAGCAGACGAAAAAATACACAGCTAGAGTGTACCGGGAGGGGTCCCCCCCCTGCCCTTTCCAACGCTATTTACTAGTCCGTTATTTACACTTTTCACAAGTCTTATGCAGGATGCACCAACAACAAACAAAACAAACAAAAAAAATATAAAGAAAAAAAAAATAAGAAGTCCACAGTAAAAAATAAAGTCCTTTATAGTGCCACCAAAGCGCAGACGGAAAGAACCAGAAAACCAACGACGCAAAAAAAAAAAACCATAACAATATTCAAAATAAACCCCCTAAAACCAAACGAAAAATCCGTTGAGGGCTTCAATGTGTGCCATATTTGCAGACCTCCAAATAAATCCGTGGGGGACGTGTTGTTTTCTTGTCGGGCTCCTCCTCCTCCTCCTCCTCCGCAGCAGCAGCGTGGCTGTCCCTGG
>NW_010162516.1:399-870 GCF_000695765.1 Mesitornis unicolor | reverse complement strand
ATCCTCATTCCTATCTCCATTCTTGTCCCCAACCTCATCCCTGTTCTTGTCCTTGTCCCTATCCTCATCCTCATCCCCTATCCCCATCCTGATCCTCATCCTTGTTCTCGTTCCCATCCCCATCCCCATCATCCTCATCCTCATCCCCATCCCTATATTCATCCTTGTCCCCATCCTTGTCCCCATCCTCATCCTCGTCCCCATCCTCATCCTCGTCCTTGTTCTCATCCCCATCATCATCCTCATCCCTATCTCCATTCTTGTCCCCATCCTCATCCCTGTTCTTGTTCTTGTCCCCGTCCTCATCCTCATCCCTATCCCCATCCTTGTCCCCGTCCTTGTCCTCCTCATCCTCGTCCTTGTTCTCATCCCCACTGTCATCCTCATCTTCATCTCCATCCTTGTCCCCATCCTTGTTCTTATCCCCATCCTCGTCCCCATACTTGTCTCCATCCTCCTCCTCCTCATCAT
>NW_010162516.1:0-310 GCF_000695765.1 Mesitornis unicolor | reverse complement strand
CCTCCTCATCCCCATCTCCATCCTTGTCCCCATCCTCATCCTTGTTCTCCTCCCCATCCTCATCATCCTCATCCCCATCTCCATCCCAGTCCCCATCCTCGCCCCCATCCTCATCCTCATCTCCATCCTTGCCCTCATCCTCATCCTTGTTCTCCTCCCCATCCTCATCCCCATGCCCATCTCCATCTCCATCCTGGTCCCCATCCTCATCCTCATCTCCATCCTCACCCCCATCCTCTCCCCCACGGCCCCGCACTCCCCTGTCCCCAGGAATCCTTCTGGCGCATCCCGGCCGCCCTCACCCCCCAGC
>NW_010162515.1:0-692 GCF_000695765.1 Mesitornis unicolor | reverse complement strand
ATTTTGTTGCTTTACAATAAATTGAAAATGCTTGGTCACACTGGTAATCTCTAGCAACTCTTTTCCATACTTCTAAATCGGTGGAGGAAAAAGGTACCTTAATTAGCATCATCCCGCCGTCAGGTCCTACTGCTTCTCGGAGAGGTGTCTGCAAAACTGTTAGTGCAGCCTTTTTCCTGGTGCGGGAGGATACAGGGCTACCCGGGGGAGTGGAGGTTCCATCCGAGTTCACATCCTGTTTCTGTGATCGAGGGGGAGGCTTAAGCAAATCAGTTAGATCTTGTTCTGGTGCCTGGTGAATTTTATCTATCCTAATGCACTTTTGCCCAATACTGCACCGCCGAGCAGCACTGCCTCATTTTACCTTTGAGTTCCTTGTTATTTTCCCGCTCAAGGGCAAGTACCATAGTGTCCTGAGGCGGCACAATCCCACAGTCCCTTTGCCACTCCAGATGGTTTGGGAGGGTGAAAAACATATCTGCATATGATACTTCATCCCACTTTCTCTCTCTCCTTAAAAACAACATTAATTGCAAAACAGTATTATGATCTGTTAACCCATTAAGTGGCCATTTTGCCCCATTCTCTAATTTGTAGAGCAGCCACCATTGATTGCAATAATTAATAAGAGTTTTCTTATTTTCTGTATCCCCGGTTCCAACAATATCTCTCCAATGTGCCAATATGCAGCC
>NW_010162514.1:0-345 GCF_000695765.1 Mesitornis unicolor | reverse complement strand
CCAAGGAGGCAGAACTGGCCTGAGGCCAGCGGCAAGTGTTGCTACACCTCTGCTTGAACGACCCTTAACATTAACCTTAAGTGACAGCTCCTTCCAAGAAGGAAAAAGGGTAGGAAACCTCTCAGAAAGATAGTCCCTTTGGCTGTGCTTTGGGAAGAACTGACCAAAGGGGTTTGTCACCAAAACCAGCTGCAGATAAAGTCTTTTGTCTGCTCTAAACAGAACCAATTAATTCCTTAGAATTAATCTTGGAAATTTGAGGACACTAAATACAATTGCTTAAGCTGGGAGAAAAAAAAAGCATCAAAGGAAACGTACCATGGTTTTATTCAACACATCTTCCAG
>NW_010162513.1:605-879 GCF_000695765.1 Mesitornis unicolor | reverse complement strand
GATTTTGGGTGCTTTAGGCCGCAGCAGCATCTACCTGGGGACGTGCCAGGATGAACCGGAGGAGCTGGACGACTGGAACCGCATCGCCGAGCTGCAGCAACGCAACCGCGCCTGCCCCCCGCACCTCAAGACCTGCTACCCCCTGGAGAGCAGGGTAAGGATTTTGGGTGGAGGACGCAAGGGGGCAACGAGCCACGGCACCACCGACGGCCACCCCTTGGCATCCCCCTCGCAGCCCTCCACCACCTTGGGGACCATCACGGACGAGGAGATG
>NW_010162513.1:0-222 GCF_000695765.1 Mesitornis unicolor | reverse complement strand
ACGCCCGGGCACCGCGGCGGGCCCCGCGGCCCCCGGCTGAGCCGCAGGAGCGAGCAGCCAGCACCCAGCAAACAGGTATGGGGATGGAGATTTGGGGGTGGGGGGGAGGTCAGCACCCCCCTCTCTTAATCCCACCTTAAGGGAACCTCACGAGCCCGTGGCTTCCTCTGCAGGCTGAGAGGCGCCAGTCGATGGCATTCAGCATCCTCAACACCCCCAAAA
>NW_010162512.1:0-1795 GCF_000695765.1 Mesitornis unicolor | reverse complement strand
CTCACATCCTGGGATGCTGTGATTCTGTGAAATGTCGAGCACTGTGCTGGCTCTGCTGCTGAGGATAACCAGGCAGAGGCACCAGCACAGAGCCCTGGGCAGAAGTTTCATGATAAAAGCCAGCAGAAACCTCAGTCTTCCTGCCACTGCCAGCACCAAGGAGGAACACGTACACGTAGTCATCCTTCAGCAGCTGGAGGATCTGAAAGAAAGATAAAACAGTGCTATCTCTTCTTTATTTTGTAAACAGGAAGCCTGGTTCAGAGGTAGAAGGGACTTCTCTGTCTTTGCTGCAGGAAGCGGAGCAGCTTCATGTGAGCACTGGGGGGTTTGCTTCAGGGCAAGGGCCTCCTGAGCCCTGGGTGGGGAACCACAGCTCGCTGTCCTCTCCAGTGGCTGGGATGGGCTGGACCAACTCCTACTGTGTTTTCCAGGAATTTAACATAAACTGGCTCAAAAGTAGGATTTAGTCTGCCTGAATTAGCAACTGGCTGGCATTGAAACTCCAGGGCATGGAGTGAACCGGCTTTCCCAAAGTCCCCAAGTTCTCCGTGGCCACGGAAGGAAGCTGGGTGCCCTTGGAGGGTCCCTAACCGGGGACACAGGGTACCACCAGGTACCACCAGGACATTCATGCCCGCAGCTCCGGGTGCGCTGTGGAGCCTAACTGGGCAGCAGAGCGATGTGTCAGGCTCCTTGCCCATCCTGGTTTAGGTGAAATACCAGTGTCACTTGTCTAGGACTCTTTTTTTCCAGGGATTTAAGACATTTTCAAGTGCACGGCCTGTAACGTATGACTGCCGCTTTCAGAACATTAAGAAGTGCCCTGGCTGTGCGAGGTGAATTCCTGGAGAGGGCAGGAGCGGTGAGATGCAAACGGAGCACCTCGATTTATTTGCACATGTGAACCAGCTCTGACAGGGAGCTGACGGAGCAGCACTCAGGGCAGCGCTTTCTTCCAGGCATCCCAGCCAAGCGCCAAAGCCCAGCTCGGCAAATCTGCTCCAAGAATTTACTCAGAGCAAATACCAAACCCTGCCGCGGCTAGCAAAGCCCTTTGTATCCCGAGCCCTTCATCGTGAAGTGAGTAACACGGCACAGCGTAATTTGGGAAGCGAGCAGCAGCAATTAGGCAGCACCAGATGTGCGCTCTGGTGGTGCTGGTGCTGATGCCAGTCTGTGTACTGGGTATGAAAACTCAGTGTAAATACTTGGGCCCCTGACTCCCAGAAGGACATGGAGGGGCTGGAGCATGGCCAGAGAAGGGCGAGGGAGCTGGGGAGGGGTCTGGAGCAGCCGAATACTGGGGAGCAATGAGGGAGCTGGGGGGTTCAACTGGAGAGGAGGAGACTGAGGGGAGACCTTATCCCCTCTGCAGCTCCTGAAAGGAGGGGGTAGAGAGGGGGGTGTTGGTCTCTTCTTCCATGGAACCAGGGACAGGACGAGAGGAAATGGCCTCAAGTTGTGCCAGGGGAGGGTGAGATTGGATCTGAGGAGAAATTTCTGTAGTGCAGGAGTGGTCAATCACTGGCAGCGGCTGCCCAGGGAGGTGGTGGAGTCCCCATCCCTGGAGGGGTTGAGGAAGCGGTGGATGTGGCACTTGGGGACATGGTTCATGGCCATGCTGGGGTTGGGTTGACGTTGGACTGGGTGATCTTAGGCGGCTTTTCCAACCTTAATTATTCTATGAAATATGCCACACGTGTGTTAAGAGCGTTTCTAAATGCTGACGTTAAAGCTGGGAAGGGGGGGCGGCAGTGCTCTGAGCCGTCAGACGGGGAGCGGCTCCCCGGTT
>NW_010162511.1:265-534 GCF_000695765.1 Mesitornis unicolor | reverse complement strand
AAGCGGGCTCTGGGCTACCTGGAACTCTCTTTGTGACACCCCAGCACACAAATACACAGAGGGGGAGAGAGGAAAAACATTAAAAGGTAAGAAACAGTATATCTCACTTATGCCATTTCCATAGCAGGCCCTCGAGAGCTTTTCGTTTTTTAAATATTTTTTTTTTTCCCCGCCGTGGTGTTTTAGATGTGGAGAAGGGAGGAGGGTGGACGTTTGAATTTCCAGGAGTGGGGAGAGCAGAGCAGAGCAGCCCGGGCGCCGCCTGCCCG
>NW_010162511.1:0-221 GCF_000695765.1 Mesitornis unicolor | reverse complement strand
CCCCAGAGTGCCGTCGAGGCACAAACCGGGCTGAAGGCGATTCCCGGCGATTTAAATGCCCGATAACGCTTTCTTGGAGGGGTTGGCGGGGGTAGTGATGGGTGGGGTAGGAAAAATAATGGTTTATGCCCAATTTCTTGCCGATACCTCGAGTCTATTTCCAAAGGGAGGCTGCTTTAAAAAAAAATAAATAAAAAAGAAATTAAAATGAGACACCCCCC
>NW_010162510.1:0-1201 GCF_000695765.1 Mesitornis unicolor | reverse complement strand
ATCAGTGCCCCCCTCTGCCCCCCAGCCCCCTAATTACCCTTTAATAACCCTTAATCAGCTCCTAATTACCCCTTAATATCCCCTAATTCACTGGTTACCCATAACCCCTCAACCCCTATCATATCCCCTCAATTCCCCCAATTAACCTAATTAACCCCAGTTTAATTAATTACCACCCTAATTAAACCTCACCGACTTAATCCCCCCTAATTAAAGCCATCAGCGCCCCTTGTGCTAATCAACCCTCCCAATTAAAGCCTGAAATCGCTTCATTAGCCCCACTCCTCCCCGTGACCTCACTGCTGACGTCACCGGTGACATCACCGATGACATCATCACCTGCATCTCCACGTAGGTGTGGGGGAGGCCGTACTCGGGGGGCAGCTTCCGGTCGTTGTTGATCAGGTGATCCAGGAGGGCGGGGCTCAGGATGGGCTGGGCATGCAAATGAGGTTAATTAAGAGTCAAGAGTAATTAGAAGTTAATTAAGGACGATCTGGTGTTAAATTGGGCTGAATTGGGCTAATTTAGGGCAGCTTGGCATTGAATAAATGAGTACTAGTGTTAATTAGCTACCACTTCGGGTAAATTAGGGATAATTGGCGTTAATTAGTGTTGATTGGACACTAAAAGGGCATTAATTATGCATCATTACAAGTAAACAAGTGACACTTTGGTAGTTATAATTAGAGGTAATTAAATCTTAAAGAAGGATTATTTGTGATATGTAATTATCAGCAAGATGATAATTAAGCTTAATTAAATGTTAATTAGTGAGGCTTGAGTTAATTATGGGCAATTTGGTGTTAATTTAGGGCTGTTTGGTGTCACACAGACGAGAACCGGTGCTAATTCAGTGTCTCTCTGTGTTAATGAGCAGCGGTTGGTGTTAATTGGCGTTAATTAGCGCTAATTACCTGGGTGTCGAGGAAGACCACGCGCTCCTGGGTGATGAAGAAATCGATGCCCCCGGTCTGGGAGCCCCCGCGCTCGCGCAGCTCGGGAGCCTGCGGCCGGAGAGCCTGCGGCCGGAAGACGAACGACCTGCGGTAATTAACGCTAATTAACACTCATTAACTAATTACGAGGGCCTAGGAACCCTCAGAGCCATAGAAAGCTCTCCCAGTTGATCCCAGTTCATCCCAGTGTCCCCCACAGCTGCGGTGGCTGCAGCCAGAACTCGAATGACCTGGGGTAATTA
>NW_010162509.1:539-921 GCF_000695765.1 Mesitornis unicolor | reverse complement strand
GGGGTCATGTGAGGTCACGCGAGGTCACATGGGGTCATTGCGTCGTGGTGAGGTCACGGTGAGGTCACGGGGCTGTGATGTCACAGTGGTGTCGTGGTGATGTCACAGCGGCGCCAGGGCCGTGTGGCGCGGGGTTGTTGCGTCGTGGTGACGTCACGGTGATGTCACTGGCGTCTCGGGAGGTCATTGGGTCACGTGTGGGGTGGTGACGTCACAGCCGGGTCACGGTGACGTCAGAGCTGCGGTGGATGGGGTTGTTGTGTGGTAGTGATGTAATGGTGATGTCACAGTGAGGTCACGGTGAGGTCACAGGGGTTGCCAGGTCACGGTCACGTGGTGGTGATGTCACAGTGAGGTCACAGTGAGGTCACAGCTGGGGCAC
>NW_010162509.1:0-313 GCF_000695765.1 Mesitornis unicolor | reverse complement strand
GGTGACAGGGAGGTCACAGGGTGGCCAGGTCGTGGTCATGTCGTGGTGATGTCACAGTGAGGTCGCAGTGAGGTCACAGGGTTGCCAGGTCACGGTCACATGGTTGTGATGTCACAGCGGGGTCACGCTGAGGTCAGAGCCGTGTCACATGGTCATGACGTCACAGTGATGTCACAACGACCTCACAGCCGTGTCATGGGCTTAACCCCAGCCCCTCCCCCCTCCCCATTGTGTGGGGCCCGGCCAGGGGGGCGTGGCCTGGTGGGGTTTTTTTGCCATGGGGGCGTGGCTTGACCGAACTGTGGGCGTGGCC
>NW_010162508.1:1132-1359 GCF_000695765.1 Mesitornis unicolor | reverse complement strand
GGATTTGGGTGGATTTTGAGGGATTTTGGATGGATTTTGAGGGATTTTGGGGGATTTTGAGGGACTTTAGGGGGTTTTGGGTGGATCTGAAGTGATTTTAGGGAGGTTTTGAGGCAGCTTGGGTGGATTTTGTGGGATTTTGAGAGGCTCTGGGTGGATTTCGGGGGCGTTTGAAAGGGTTTGGGGGTTTTGGGGAGCGATTTTGGGGTTTCTCGGGGCGGGAGGAG
>NW_010162508.1:666-958 GCF_000695765.1 Mesitornis unicolor | reverse complement strand
ATGGAACCCCGGAGCCCTGCGATTTGGGGGGGAAATTGGGGTTAAATGAGCCCCCCAGGACACCCCCAGACCCTTATGGCCACCAAAGCGGGGACTTTGGCCACCGAAAGTGGGATTTTGGCCACCAAAGACGGGGTTTTGGTCATTAGAAGGGGGATTTTGGCCACTAACGAGGGGGTTTTGGTCACTAAAAGGGGGATTTTGGCCACTAAAGGGGGCAATTTGGGGTTAAATGAGCCCCTTCAGGACATCCCTGGACCCTATAGGACCCCTCCAGACCCTTATGGCCACC
>NW_010162508.1:0-376 GCF_000695765.1 Mesitornis unicolor | reverse complement strand
CGCCAAAAGGGGGGTTTTGGCCACCGAAGACAGGGTTTTGGTCATTAGAAGGGGGAATTTGGCCACTAAAGGGGGGAATCTGGGGTTAAATGAGCCCCCCAGGACACCCCCAAACCCTATAAGACCCCCCCACACCCTTATGGCCACCAAAGGGGGGGTTTTGGCCACCTAAAGGGGGATTTTGGCCACTAAAGAGGAGGTTTTGGCCACCTAAAGGGGGATTTTGGCCACTAAAGGGAGGAATTTGGGGTTAAATGAGCCCCCCTGGACACCTCCAGACCCTATAGGACCCCCCCCAGACCCTTATGGCCACCAAAGTGGAGCTTTGGCCACCTAAAGGAGGAGTTTGGCCACCAAAGAGGGGATTTTGGCCACT
>NW_010162507.1:0-12918 GCF_000695765.1 Mesitornis unicolor | reverse complement strand
CCCTCAGCACCCGCGGGTGCATCCCATCTAAATCAGCTAAAAAACCCCAAATCCTAGGATGTAATTCTGTATCCTTATGTTTATACGCTTCACTTGCCCATGCTGAGTGTATTCTACAGAATAATTAATGGGTTCTGCTGATCCATTCATTGACGGGCTCCTTACGAAGATCAGCAATCAGTGTGGTCCTCCCTGTTACAGAGCATGCTGTCACTTTAGTAGGGTATACACTGATGTGAGCACAGCTCTAGTAGCTCTAATACATCAGATCTGGAGTAGGCTTGAAACTTAAGAGGTTTCCTTGCTGAACATTCCCAGGAAACAAAGAGGGTGGATAATGCAAGTTAACCAAGACAGAGAAATGGTTTTTGTTACTTCTCAATTAATAGCAGCTGCACAGCTTTCCAGTATAACTTCCCTAGTGCCAGTTGGCATAAGATGACTCATTCATTAAATACACAGGATAATAATGAATCTGATGGGGTGCTAAAGGCCAGCATCTCTGAAGAAGATGACTTGTCAAGTGTCAAGGCCCAAACACTACATCAGGATACCGCAGGGCTCACAGAAACTTTAAAATTGAAAAATTCAGCTCAGTATAAAGCAGACCTGTGAGGGTACAAGCCTTCTAGTTTTGGCTTTTGGAGAAAATGTGATGCAGGACAGAAGCTATTCCCATTTTTACAAACTGTTTTGAGTTTCCTGAGAAGCTGCTGCTGAGTTTCAGAGGAGTCATAACAAGCCTAAGAGCCTGTCACTGGCTGGTCATCAAATGCTAAGCAAAAGCAGCCAGTAGCAGTTAGGATGGGTCTTCCTTCTTTGTCTCTCATTTCACTGGAAAATGTGTCTCCTGAGAAACTTTCCATACCTTGTCTAGTGGTAGTCATCCTGTCCAGTCTGAAGAGAATTTGAATTAGTCCGTGGGCTCGGTGCTTTCAAGAGAGATGCCAGGGAGACTCTTGCATATGTTCACTGGATACAGGTTGTTTCACCCTAGACTGACTTTGGTGTTTTTCTGTCAACAGATGTATTAACTTCCAGACTTATGAATTATTAAATGACATGTAAATGAAATATTTGGAAAGGCAAAAATTGTGTTAATTCTGTTCCCACAGATGTGAACACAGGTGCCACTGGCTTCAGTAAAAGGTGTTTCTGCAAAATACTCAAGCATATGTGAGATGATTCAGATGAGTCTTCCTTATTTAGAAGAAAGAAACAATTTCATTTTCCCTTGCTCGATTATTCTGCACTTCACAATAGACTTTTTTAGACTTTATGGCTAAAAAAGCATCAGTGAATAAGATAGAAAAAAAAATAATATCAGAACTCACACCATTATTTCCTGAATTTCCTGAAACTGCTAGAACGCATATGTTCCCATTCTGGGGGGTGGGGTGAAGTATTTAAGCTCTGATGTGAAAAATGCAACTGAAGAAGCCCTTCTCTCGTTAGAGCAACTTTTGATATGGGGCATTGCTGTGTTGCCATCTAGTGATAAAATGGGAAGCTACAATAGATTACAGCAGAGAGAGCAAACCAAACCTATGTAAACAGTACTACTACTCCATTAAAAGTCATACTCATTTCTTGCAGTATAACATGTGGCATTAATTACATGCTGAGAGTAAAATCTTTAAATAAAAAGATAAGGTCAAAAAATAGTAGTGAACTTCCTATAATTGTCATTAAGAGAGTGTGTAAAATGGTTAAGAGTCAGCCGGTGTATATGCGGCAGGAAATGTCTGCGGCTAAAATGTAAACCCAGAGTCATTCTCACTGCCCCATGACGAAATTTAGCTCTGAGGTATTTGGATTAGCTTCACTGAAGGCCTATGTAGAATAAAATTTGTCACAAAACCTGTGATAAATACCCTTGCTACACGTAATTCCTAGTATGTTCATATCCCTATTATTTACTGGTTTGTTCTATTTTCTCATGAACTCACAATAAAATAAAATCTGTGAATTTTTGTCACCGCTGACGTGTTGTGTTTTCACGGCACACTACAAAATATGGTGAATACTACATTCTCTTTGAAAGGACAAGAAGTAATTGCCCTGAAATACAGTAAAGAGTGATAAACAGTATGAGAGTCCTTACATAAGTTCTAATATTTACTGGTCCAAAATATTAGAAATAACAGCGCAGAAGAGTTTTGTCAGGGGCTCCAGCACAGAACAAACAGTAATTGAAGGGGATCCACTGCCTCAGGAGGCTCCTCAAATGCCAGGTTTGTCTGGATTCATGAACTGCCTTTGTGTGACTGTCCAGACCCACCAAAATCTTGCCACAATCCTTTTCTTTTATTTCTAAGAAAATTGGCAGTAGTTGCATGTGAAAAGAAAGAAATTTGTTCATCCTTTGCAATCATATACAATGTTCCTAAGAAAAAAGATCCCATGAACATCACCTCATGGATGGATGCAAGGAGGCTTTGGGACCCCTTTCACTTTTCCCCTCTCCTTCCAACCACTTCCTTGCTATTCTGTTTCCTCTACAGAACATGCAAACCCCTACTGAAGGCACGACTATTAGAAGAGCAAGCATTAAAGGGAGGATTTATACTTTGGGTGTTATTTTATCACATATGCTTATAACCATATTGCTATGGTCATTGCCCTGCTACTGCTCATCAAGGGCATAAGCAACTGTAGATTCACATAAAATGCTGAATTCTTCAGCAACAGGTGAAAGAAAATGCCTAAGGTGTGGTTCTTTGGACAAATACCTGCACTTTATCCTAAACAAGCTAGCTAAAATCTGACTGAATCACTAAATCTTGCTGATTACTCTGTCTCTATGAAATGGACAATAGGTTTCACCTCACTCATCATACCTGTGTTACTGCTGCAGTATTAACAGGAGAGAAAATCTTGCAAATTTATTTTTCTTAACGCAGTAAAAAGAAGTAAGTAAAGATGTATGCCAGCAGTATATTTCAATAAGACATTTCAACTTCCAACTGGTAAATTTTTACAAAACTTGCATTTTCACCTTCTTCTTAAGTGGCATCATTTCAACATACTTGTGATGGAATAATTGCAGTGCGGTTCAGTTCAGAAGCATCTGCACTTTCAGGATCATATATCCACAAAATTAACTTCTAACTAGCAAAAAAAAGACACAAGTTGATAGCTTTTTAACAAACACTAATCTTTCACTGTTACAGTATACATTTTTTGTGACAACACATAAGACAATGTAATAATTTTAACTTAGGCGATGCTTATGCTGCAAGCTCATCTTGTACTTGGTTTCTTTTTGATGTGAACAGGCAACAACAACTGAGGGAAGTAGCACCTCCTTTACTCAGAAATAAAGGGGGAAAGAGAAGGAATTTTTGCAGAGAATTATTTGTCCCCTGATGCTGTCATACTTCCCTCAGAAGCCCTTCCTCAGTCTCTCTCCATTCCTGTGTGCTATGCAGCTATATACAGCATATTCTGCTGCTGCAAAGGGGGTTACTCACTGTTAAAACAAACCAGAACTTGTTTCTTGCCAAGGAAACATTACAGAGCTGTTATATAAATGTGCATTGTGTATGCTTCCATGACTGGCACATAGCTGACATGCTGCTCTTTCAGTCGGGAGAAGGCAAACACTGGGTATTTCCATCTCATGGTACCTGTAAGGGGAATAATCGCTCAGTGAGGCCGACTCGCCACCTTTACCACAAAGTATCACAGCATGAGGACGTGCACAGAGGCAGTTCTCATAAAACAGCTGATGTGCCGCAAGTTTACATCCTACAGTTTGCATCCTGGAGTTTCCTATTCATCTACTCAAATCAAAATGCCAACTCTTGCAATCCATCCTTAGAATAGGGCAAGCTCCGTAACCGTACAGCTGCTCGCTCAGAGGAGGCTGAGGACAAGAACTTGCACAGGGAGCAAATCAGCTTCTGCCACAGCTGCCAACTTCAGTCATTTTTAGCAGGCTGCAAATTATTTATGCAGCAGCTCCCTGAATTCAGTTTGTTAGCGAGGACAATATTTTTATTATTTAAAGTTTCCATACTTCCCCAATCTCTCTCACAGTCAAAGAGGGGGTGAGGTAGGAAATAATTTGTGGTGTAATCTCTTTATATTAACTTTGGCAGATGTTACAAAATAAGACATTTTATAAACAAGATGATATTAGTTTACTGTGCCAACAGAATGTTTAATCAGATTCATTGTATGCCGCACACATTTGAAAAATCTCAAGCAAGTACACAAATTCAAAGGAATGAATAATAGGTTGGTCTGCCAACCTATGCCGTTAATCAGCCTGAATTTGTGTCAAAATTGTTTTCCATAAAAACGAAGAAAATAATGTAGAAGAGCTAGATTAAGATATGAGGCCAACGAACACATTCAAACTTAAATTTACCCGGCTTTCACTTACGGAGAGTGGCTCTGTTCTACAAAACCAATAAATTACATATTACTTTAAATTATTGTTCTAAAGCTTGCTATTGAATAAAACTATTTTACATTATTTAAATCTGTGTGCTTGCATGACGTGTATACAGTGTCTAAAATAATTTTTTTAACATACTGGCTTTGGTTGTACCACTGCATAAATATTTTAATATTTAAAGAGATCCATATTTGCTGATGTTTCTAATTTCAAAACCTACTCTAAGCATCCTTCACAGGCTTTTTTGCAACATATCTTCTCTCTTACCAAAAATGCGTACTATTTAAAGAAAGCACGTCTTCTGAAAAGTTCACTGTGTTTAAAGTTAAAAAGATCAATTTGCAAGGAAGTGCATCTGCTGTATCGGAGTGCACAACATGCCCTGTGTTGTGTCCTAGATGAGGAGGACTTCCCTCTCCATGTCCCTCTGTCCAGTGATGTGACAGGGAGCAGAGCCCTGCTTGTGTCAGAACTGCGGCCTCTGAATCTTCTGCACTCTTGCTGCAGCTGGAATGGGTAAGGTCCAAGGGAAAGGCAGGGGAACTGCTGGATCTTGGATGTCAGAAATACAATGGAATTAGGATTGTATGGAATCAACCCCATTACATGAAATGTTAATTCTGATTAAGTCAATGCCAAAATGTCCACTGCCTTCAAAAGAGGTCAAGCATTCATCCATCAATTTAAGTGGGAAAAAATAAGCTGTAGACAAGGATCAGAGTTTGTAATATGGAAACATGTTTTAATCACTAAGTAAAATGTTAAAAATCTAATGACTATCTGCAAATTTGCTGAAAGAATTTCACATGACTACAAACCTAAATTTGCAGTTTTCAAGCAATGACTCAAGTGCTTCTAACTAGTGTGACTGAAGTAGAAAAAGAAAGCCTGGTCTATGGTTCTTCTCAGATGAGAGAGATTGCTGCTATTAAGGCTGTCTTTGGCTTCTCATCAATCACATTCTGTTTAACTGTACTCAGTGCATTCCTTTCAGCAAAACAAAACAAAAAAAAGCAATTAAGTGCTCCTTTCTGCAGTAATATCTAGGAAATGTAGGAAGACCTTTGTAAGCAACATTAATACCAGTCAAAACAGAAATCATGCAAGAAAATTTACCCTGAGGTTGACAGAAAAAGAATCTAAGGGGCTTACTAGCCTACTTTACAAATAAACTGTGAGGGCCAGCACGTGATGCTTTGCATTACACAAGAGTTACCAGAGGGGTTAAAAAACCGTGAAAAAGAAAGCTACTGCTATTTATTTCTGCTATGTTTAGAGAAACAGGACTTTGTATACATATTTCATAAGCAAGAGTGTGCCATCAAAAATATTCCTGACTAGCATTATGGATGTTTTCCTCCTAAGCAAAGCTAGCCAAATACTGGGAAGCTGCATGGATGAGAGGAACAGAATACAAGTTACTGTTCTCGCCTAAAAACTACCAGTTTTATTCAAGAAATCTACACAACTTTTTCAGTAGTGTCATGATCATCAGACTTTTTCTTTCCTTTTCCATGTATAAGGTGATCGTAACTCCAGTAGGGCTTCCTAGACTGACAACCACCAGAGTTCCTGTCTGCTCTTAGTATGTTAAAATACGTGCTCTTACGCTTCACTTTTCATTTTTTCCCTGATCTGTCTAGCACACTTCAAGAGCATGCACTCTCCCTCCACACAAGCGGCACTTTTCTTTCAATTATTTTTAATTCCTATTTGAGCACGTGCATTTTAGCTGCAGCTTCACTCTGACATAGGCTTCTTCAGGGATGTGAGACTCTGCAAGGAGACATGGTTATGTTCTAAGGTTTAAAAATAATTACTTCAGTAAGCAGGATAAATACACATACATAGAGAAAAGAATAAATTTTCTTCCTCATTTTCCTTCCTTCTTTTGGGCATTCTTTGGAATCCTGCAACAGCATCCAAAATATTTTTATTTCTACAATTGACTCCTTTCAAGAAACACGTTTCTTGCCCCTGCCATCGGAGTCCCCCTGCTTTCTACACTACACAGGACGTTCTTCGATAACCTTCAGATGTGTTAGACATACGTCCGCCCAAGTCCAAATCTTTAGAGGAATAAAACACCCTTTTCGTTGTAATCTCTTGCTCATGAGCTGCCTTCTGCAATTCTGTCTTGAAATACTGATTTACCTCAGGCAACGTCTGGCTGTGGTTTTGTTCAGTGCTACATCTGAATCCAGATATCAATATCCTTCATTTTTTGACCTGTACTAAGTATAAAAGCTCTTTGCATCTTCTATGGATTTTAATTCAATATGGAAACAGAGTTCTCAATTTGACCCATATGTATATATACACACAATACCCACCATTATCCAAAATTCATAAATTCCAAACTGTCAGGTTTTTCATTTATTCAAACAGGTCATTATTATCCCTGTCAGAAAATGTTACTATAATTTATTTCAAAAGCTATTTACACATAAAAAAATGCTACCTGTCTCTCTGTGAAGCTGCTGTCACACACCACAGGAAACAATTAGAATGATCAGAAGCAGGCAACTCTTTATCCTCGAATGTCTAGAAGACAGAAACATGTTTTGCTTTGATGCACTGTCTTCCTAAAGCTACTGGTTCATGTTTTACTTGTATCCATATACACATCTATGTAATGCTTAGAGAGAAAGGTATGATTTATGAATAGTCCAGTTGATTCAGTGAGACTATTTACAAACACACCAGCACGCTTGGAAACTCCAGGTTCTACAGCCTGGGTCAATAATCATATTTGTAGGTTAGGACTCATCACAGCACTTGCTACCTCTTGTTCAACCAGGAGTTGAAGTTGAAGCTGTTCTAGAATGGCTCAAGAGATACTGGTAAGAAATGGAAATATTGAAGGTGACAAGAGACCTTGAACACATGGGTAGGATTTGGGATTGTTTAGATGGAAAGGGTGAGGTGAAACATAAATGGGAGAGAACTAAGGTTTTGCACTGGGAAAGGGTCATTGGAGAAGGAGAATCTCAAGTTTTTTGTGGTAAATATGGTGGAAATCTGTGACAATATCCACTTAATCTGTGCCATTCCAGTGTAACAGGCAGGAAATACTACTGTCACAAACCCATGTAAGAATCAAGAGTTCTGATGAACTTAAGAAAATGAATAATGTCTGCACAACGGTTTCTTATTTCTCATTTAATGTTAGATTAAAATCTGTTAACATTGTTCCATACTTTTTTTTAGCTTTAATCATGCTACAGAATTTGGTATAAAACCACTCAATGGCCATTACAAAAACTACTGTGAGAAGACAGGTTTTTTTGCAGCTATATGTGATAAGCAGCTGCTTTTTGTCCCCAGAGAAGATCTGAGATGCACATAGGTCTGTAGAGCAAGCAGAGTAGCTGGATGTTAAAGGGATAAGCATAAAATACTTAATATTTCAATAAAATAAAAGAGACTATCAGGAATCTCAGAATTCATTGGTTCATCTTGCAAGCAAACGAACCATCTCAACAGTAGTTAAAATCCGTTCTTACTTGGAAGCTTTCCTCCACAACCTTTAGAGATAAAGATGAGTTATTTTGTAAACAGCATATTCAATTCTGGAGCTCCATTTCACAACAGACTATGGATACTGAGAGACATCTGCATCCAAACCACCACCAAGTACACAGTGGACAGACAATTAATTTTCTCACAATTTATTTTCATAGCTTACCTCAGTCTTTACTTTTGGTTTTACTGTGTAAGTCCCAGCAAATGGACTGTTCAGTGTTGTTTTTGGTGAACTAAAATTATTTTCAAAATAAACACCACACATAACACAAATGTTTTACACTAGTTAACATGAGATGTGCATCTAAGAATCTATTTAGATTAAATCTTGAAAATTCAGGATTTCAAGATCCTCTTCATAAGTTTGTGCAAGAGCCTTTATGGTCACATCTCACCCTATTCCCCAGTTTAGTCTCATCCTATCTTGTCTCAGAACGTGAGATAGGATTAGTGGCAACAGAAATTCTCCCTGCCTATAGCAGGGGGTTGGAACCAGATGTTCTTTAAGGTCCCTTCCAACCCAAACCATTCTGTGACTGTGAAATTAAGGATTTATCAGGACTCGGGTATTATGGGTTACAGGTTAACACAGACAAAAATCTTTATTCTAACCTATATTTAACAACCAAAACCAACCCTGGTTGATGCAGTAGCTCTGCCCCACAGCCCCTGTGGCACATTCAAGAGGTGGTGAGGTGAAGGTGCTGTTTTCAAACAGATAAAGCTGATGTAAACTGGGGCTACTGTGCTCCTCTCCCTTGAGCTGACACCTTTGCAATGACTCAGATAAGGGAACTATTAGAACCAAAAAGCAGACCTAGGATAAAGAGCGAGCTTTCAGCCAATTCGAGATCTTTCTTAGTCAAATATTGTGTGATATTTGGCATCCTGTTTTAATGAATAAAACCAACAAAAAGTATTCATACATTCATTAGATATTTTTTTTATTTCCCTTACATAGTTCTTCATTCTCCCTGACTCAGAGAAGTATAGTCTGCAAAATTTATAAATCTTTATTTATTTATATATCCATAAAGTCCTGCAAAAATTAGTCACCTGATATCTACCACACATGCATTCTATTAAACTTCTAATGGCTGATGCTGTCAAAAGGCTAAGACAGAGACAGAACATAGTATCTTTGTACACACTTAACGTGTTGTAACACTCAGGAACAGGGAACTTATTCACACCAGCCTTGGAGGGTAAGCTGCTGCTCAAATCACAGGAAGCGATGAAATTCTGGGGAGAACATTGTAATAAAAGCTAACTTGAATCATGTATGTCCATTATAATATTTAACATATCATAGGTGAATATTTAAATTAGAGTATCATACATACAGAAAACTGTTTCATTTCTGCTCTGCAAAGACAGCAATTCATTTGCTGTTCTTTTAGAGAAGAATGGAGTATGCAGATCTGAAGAACTCACTTAAAACTTTTTACTGTTTAGTAGTATTATAGAAAATAGTTGTCTTTGCAAATCATAATTTACAAATTCCATTTCCAAGAAAAGTATTTAGCTTTACAACTTTTCAACAACAGTATTTTATTTTCCTGTACATGTCCAGTCTTGTCAGCTGCTACCTTCTTTATACTTACATGTAAAAATTCTGTAAACTGCCAATGAAATTTCAGAAGTATCTGGTATTATCTTAACTATTCTACCACTGAATTCAAAATCCTGCTATTGTGGTGATGTTTATGATTTTTTAAGTTCTGCAATACATACATCAGGAAATCCTCACTCAGTATTCCAGGTATATCTAACCAGAGAGTTGAACACACAAGCTAGTGTGTGCAAATGTATCGGTTGTGACAGCATATAAACATATTTACTTCATTATGTTCTTAATCTCATTTTTATAATGATAAAAAGATTAAGGAATGTAACAAAAATAATTAAGGAAAATTTTAACTGGAAAAAAAATAATTTAAAATCAGTAATAACAAGCAACAAGCAGGGATCAATTACATTACCCCACTGTTCAAATAAAATTATGTCTGTCCTAACTGTATAATGATTTCCTCTTCCTCCTGAGCTAAGCTGACAGCATTCTGCGGAGTCTGAAGTGCTACAGATGCCAATCGTGTCTGGCACAGTGATTCTTAAGACTTTCTTTGACTATAGCACTATCAATGCGCAGTATTTTTTGTGAACCACTGCACATCTTGACACCAAATTACAACAAGAAAACGCTCTAAAGATGCTGTAAATAATCAGGAAGTAAAATTAACTTACTTTTTATTGAATGTTTTAATGAGATTAGTGTGACAAATGTCAGTATTTTGTTGTTTGTTCTGCAGGACACCTGCAGATGAGCTAACCATGGCCCACAGACCACTCTTCCACAACCACTGTTCTAGTGTAGATGAGACCTCAGTGTAAAATATCTGAGTTTACATCATTGTCACAGGCTGAACCAATTTTAGCAGAAAACTTGTACCATGGACTGTGTGCCCTGCCAGTGTCATTGCCAAGGGCTATTTCTTCAATAGAAAACAGCATCAGAAGAGTATTAACATAATTCAGTAGTCCTTCAACACAGTTAAGAAGTATTAACGAGGAGGAAAAAATACCACTCTCTGATCCATCCGCCGTGCTGAACATTAGTTAATAGTCCAGCTGGCCTTCTTGCGTGTGTTTTCCCTTCATGCTCACCATTGATTTTCTTAATTACTGAAGTTCTTACCTAAATTCTCCTCTAAACTACTTTGTGTGTCAATGTGTTTTAAATACATAATCAGAGTATGTGAGGTACTTCATCAGAATAATTGAAAACATACAGATGTAACAATTCCCCATCTCTTCAACACATTTGAATGAACTGCAGGGTTCACACTGCTTTTGTTCAGTGTTTATCTATTAAAAATTCCTGTCCAAGTAACTTGCAAATAAACTGGGAGGCAGGAAATGTAGTCATATGAAAAGCCTGACTGGACCCAAATTAGAATGAAAGTTGTGATAGATGTAACTGCCTCAGTTCTTCATATCCAGTCAATAACACTGAAGAATTCAGAAGACAATACAACCTGAACTTTATCAGTGTACACTTCTACCACAGGTTCAGTTTTACAAAGTCAATCCCATAGACCAGCCTGGTAGTGCCAGAAAGGGCCGTCATGTCCCTTCATTCTTTGAACATAAACTCCTGTTACTTTGCACCACCTTTAAACTTCCCCCCAAATGTCTCACAGAACAGCTTTAGCTTGCTCAAATAGCAAAAAACCCCAACCATACAGTTAATGCATGTTAGAGGAAAAAGACAGTACTGTAACATTGCATGCTTTTGCTGGTTTTCTGGCTTACAGTAAATGAACCAAAATAAGTGCAGTTGGGAGTTTCTGCATGGTTTTGTTGTAAACCCTTATTTATATTACAGCAAATGCCCATTTTTGACAAGGGGTATAGACACCAGTTGTGTCTGTACTTTGGTCAAGGGTTACCATGTCTTAGAACTATACTATAAATATAGTAAGTGAATCATCAATAAAGAGTATTTAATATCTTTTACAGTATTAGAACAAAAGCCTCCATTTAGTTTGTAAAGAAAAGGGGGCGGAGGAATGACAGACCTATAATACCATATATTAAACAAAAAATCTAAACCTTGCAGTACCAATCAGTATTGATTAGCTTGATCTTCATTAAATCCCTACAGGTTTTCTGGAAGTGAAGATTTCATCGTTTTCCTCACTGGTTCTATACTTACCAAAAAAACGTACCAAAATATAAATCTCAAAATACTTCTACACCAAGTAAAAATGGCAGAACAATGGATCTGTGTGTCTGAGACCTCTTTGGAAAGTGCTGTTACAGTAATATCACACTGCTAGGACACTACCACGACAGTCTCAAATTGATTTTGAGATTCAATGGAATATTTGTGTTGGCAAAGGTGAGGTGTCAATATGATTCAGCTATAGTGGAAAATCATATCCTGAAACATTAACCTAGACCATTGTTTCGGGAGTCATGAGATGATCTACGGCCTCAGAAGTGAGTGCACTAAAACAAAGTTTGCCATTGTGTCAGCAAGGCTGGAGAAACTGAATTCAGCATCTCCTTGTGACTTTTCGTGACTTCCCACAAGCTCTGTGGAGTGATACAGAAATCGTGGCTATGGCTTTCTTAGCACAAGCAGACAAAAATATTAATACTATGGACTAAACTGAATGTTTAAGGAACGATTTGCTCTTTGAAGTGTGTTGCGTACACACAGTTGCCTCCTATCATTTGCAATTGCTCAACATTTTTGTACTGAACTACTTTGTCATAGCATCTCTTTGCACTGACATTCAGGATTTAGATATTTTCAGATTTTTAAAAAATGTTCTCTGTCAACTTCGTTTTTATTTTTCTGTTATATATCTCCCTAGTTTTACAAGACACAGCTAAACTTTTCTCCAGTGGCTTTTATTGATCCTCAAATTCTCGGTTAGGGTAAACCTGAAAGAGCAAAGGAGCAAGTACAATCAAGCTCTACAGCCTGCCAGGCAGCTGCAGATTGTGACTGCTCAGGTTTTTGAATAGCAGTCTTAGCAATAATTACATCATTCAGATTTATGTCTTTTTAATAGCTACTTTAAAAAAAATCTTCCCCTGGGGTTGTTGATTCTGTGAAGCCGGAAAGAATGAAAACAGCCACTGAGACATCAGTTCCACTTCTAAACCCTCAAGTATGCATGAGGAAGGCATTCTTCTGTTATGGGTTTTTTCCATTATACTTTTTTTTACTCATGAATAAGCTTGGGGGCCACGTTCCAGTGTCTCTGGAGAAAATGGCCTCCCCCGTTTCTACAAACACTAATTTCTATTCTCACCATTAAGCCAGCAAACGAAGCGCACAGGCAAAGTGGTGATATATTTGCGGGTCCGACACCTGTAACAGATGTAACGTGAGAGAAAACGAGGGAGGCACACCATGGCCGCTCCCCCTCAGCTACCCAAAGGCGCCGCGGCCCTTTCCCGCCTCAGGTGCGGCC
>NW_010162506.1:0-11042 GCF_000695765.1 Mesitornis unicolor | reverse complement strand
CCGCCGCCCGAGACTCTTTGCCCCGGCGCGTCCCTCTCTGAGGGGGCAGCCCCTACCCCCGGTAACGGCCGGCCACATCTCGGTCCGGGGTGCGCTGAGGCAGGGGAACGGCACGACGGAGCGACGCTGTGATAGCCCCCCAGACCCGCCTGTCTGCCGGCTGCCTCCTGCCAGGGACGAAGGACCAAACCTGCACACCAGCCACAACAGAGGGTTTTGGGGTTCGATACACAGAAATGGTTTGAAATTTATACCTTTAGATGAGGTCCGCCACAGAGCAGTAACGTCACTGGTCCTGGTAACATCCATGTCTACCTTTTGACTTCCCCAGCTGTTTAATACACGTTCGACAACACATCCTGCTCCTCGGGCTTAACAGCACACCCCAAAGTAGGAGGGAACGCTTTAGAGAGGATGGGCCGCAGGCCTGGATCCCTACCCCTGCGTCGTAGTTACCAAATTACTGGAGTGTCTTATCTTAAATCACTTGTCAGTATTTGGTAAATGCCATTAGTCAGAGAGGTAGCTGAATTCCACTTGGAAATACAAGTCGCAGTCAAATAGTTAATCAATTCTGTGCACTGTGTACCTCTGAGTACACCTACTGCCCGCTCCTTGCAAATGATGTTATTGTTAAGTACCAGCTTTTGACTTTCTCAGTATTATAAAAGAAACAGCAAGCAGACCGTGTTAGCACATGTGAAAAGGCTGTGAGCACTGCCATGGTGGTTGTTGCCTGGCTGATGGTATATGACAATATACAGCTTTCAAATGATCCCTTGGTCAGGCTCATTTGTGAGGCTATTTTCAATGATCTATAATCAAATGGTGTGGAATTAGGACACTTGGTAGCCATAATAGCAGACCTAACTGCTCCTTTGCAGGTGCTTATTTCACTTCTGTGGCTTGCAGCCGAAGTGCTGCTATCGGCTTTTTCAGACTGGTGCACTAAGCCTGCTTTGGGTATTCACAACCACTGAGCTGTAATAGTGCACCTTGCAGTTTAAACAAGGCTAATGTGAAGATCTCATGTTCATGTTTGCCATACAAGGTACAAGAGAGTGACTTTGTCAATTAAAAAATAGCACAAGTGTATGCATTTGATAAATCTGTAATAATTTTTAAAATTCTTTACGCCATCATGTTGCAGGTGGGTGTCTACTCAAAGATATTGCTTGCTGCAATTATAGGAAACTGATATATCCACTTGAAGGCAGAACCTGTAATACTGGTAGATATTATGGAGGTCTAAGCAGAACATATGCTGCATCACTGAATGAGCCAGGTACCCTGAAGGGGCTCTTCTGGTGCTGTGGGAGAGAATGCATGGCGATAATAAATCGTTTGTAATGGAGAACCAGCAGCAAAAGTTTAAGTATATTCCTGTGCATTATTTTTGTAGTAGCACTTTATTCTAATGAATGCAATTGAATCCAACTGAAAGGACCCTCTTGGAGACTCTGGAGAAACAGATGTGGGCTGTTGCAAGTTAAAGAAACCTTTGAGTACAGCTACTGCCCACTCCTTGCAAATGATGTTATTATTAAGTACCAGCTTTTGACTTTTTCAGTATTATAAAAGAAACAGCAAGCAGACCATGTTAGCACAAAATGAGTAATACACAATGTCATATGGTGAAAAATTGCCCTAAAGCTATAAAAGTGTCTTTTCTACATGCTTTATTTAATAGAAAGCCAAAGAAAAGCAAATGTGAATCTTAGGTGTTGGCATAGATTGTATCATAGTGCGGCAATAGCGTGCAAAGCTAAGCAGCTTGCTTGGAGCCTGGGGTGGAAAGAAAAGGCAAGGGCACTTTCTGGCCAGGCCAGATAAAGGAGCATTGACTATATATTTCATTTGCGTTCCTTGCTTGATTTCTTTTCTCCTTTCCTTATCTTCACACCTTGAGCTCAGGCAGAGCAGCGCTTCATTTCCGACGAGTAAGGCAGCCATCCAAAAATCAGTGCAATGAAAACACTGTATCTCACTGCACTATTCCCACCGTGACCGAGGTGTGTGGCATCAGGAGCTTTCTGAAACAAAGTATGAGCAATACTTCTGCAATATTGTTCTTTTCATTTGATTAGGCAATCTAAAATATCAGTAAACACAGGTTTGTTTGTTGGTTGCTCTTTCTAGCTTTTTGTATAATAAAGTTTTGAAGAAAATGTTTTCAATTGGCATTGCATCTTTCTAATACTGGAGTTTATTTGGGATATAGCAACATCTCCATATCATATTCATAGAGGAATATGGGCCCACATACAATGCTTTGGTCTCCACCCGTAGATATGAACTTCTGGCCAAGCAAAGAAAAATCCAATGCTTTTCTGTTTGCTGTATTCCTGTTAGTATACGCTCATCTACCTTATAAAACTTAACTACCTAGTCTAAAAGTATTGACACCCATTATTGCCATTTTACAGCTTGCATGTGAATGAGAGAGAGATAATTTCCAGGAAATTTGAAGTAGCTGAGGTAGTATATTCAAGAACAATCCATCATGGCACTTTACTGAAGAGTAACAAAGAGTATAGAGACCTTTTTATGATACACATAATTTTAAATTTTATTGGTTGCCTGTTTTTCTATTAGACATTCTCATGATTCCTGTTCTTGTATTAGACTTCTTGTCAATCGTAACATTTAGAAAAACATTTATCTTATTATCATAATTTATTCTGAAATATTTTCATGCTCTTTTTAAAATGATAGGTAAGCAGAAAAATCTGCCCATATTTTTAGATAATGGACTATTAACCACATTTTGATAAAGTTCTTTCTAATGTATCTGCATAACATTTTATACTATTTTACATTAGAATAATTATGACGATCGAAACTTCATAGTGCCACCTACTGCTGAAAATACACATTTAAAAATCCTTGCTAGTTTGCATAACTTCAAACAAAAGGACACTGGAGGAGAATATCTGTTGGAATAAAATCTTTCAAGCCTCTGAAAAATGTTGGGACAAGTCCTACCTAGCTGAGTGAATTTCAGTCACACTGAATTTCTGAGCTTTGAACCAGTGACTATTTTGACTGAGACTGTAATGAGAAATGCCTCTCAGGATCTGGGATTTTGACTAGAAGGTTTTTTCAATGTTTCATTTTCAATAAGAACTTCCATTCTAAAACCAGTGCCTGTGATGTCCCTAGAAAAACACTGATCAAAGGATTCGGTGGATCAAAATTTATTTTTCACTCAGTGATAAGGAGACATCCTCGATTTTACAGAGATCTCTGCGTGAGATGTAAACCCAGGACCCTGGAATCGGCATCAGATGAGGCACAAGCCCTGTTCCCTTCTTACATCACAAAGTCATAAGGTGGACCATGGACCCCTGCTTGGTTGTTGGCATAGGATGCTATGTCCTCAGCCACAAGGGTTGGAATTCATCTTCCCTAACCCTTAGGTGAAAGTCAGATGAAGTTAGCATACAGCCTAAAGCACAGCAGCTGTCTCTTTCTTCACTTCATGGAGAAGACCCTGTCTCTAGTACCAGTGAAATAGTAACCATGTGCCTACAACCTTTTCCCACATCCCAGACATTAAGTATGGGTTATGATCTCATTGCCAGGAACCACAGAAATACAAGAAGTGGTAGGACTTTGTGCATGAGCATGAACAAGTAGAAGATAGACCCTTATCGTTCCTGAGGAAAGTTCAACTTTAAATTTGGCTCTAAGGAATCAAGAATGGTTTATCTTCTGCTGGTACCTGTCTCATCCTGTAGAATAAACTGACACTGAATTGCTCTGAAGGCACTCCTGTCAGAGTTTCTTTCTTGTTATGGCTTGATGACTTGAACATTAATTTCGTTTCAAGTTGAAAAATTCTTGAGAACAATGCATTTAAAACAGATAGAAGAGCTTGTAAGGATTATTTAGTCACTTTTTGGCAGTATTTTAGAAGCCTTTGGACGTACTCTACATGACCCTCCCTTTTCATTCACAGAGGAGGACTGCTGTCATGACAGTGTCACTCTGTGGTCCTTCATTTTGCAACAGCAGCCTGATCCACTCAACAGATAACAACTTTCAGGAGAGCTTTTGCAATGTAGAGATGCTTACGTACAGGCAATACTGGGTGCACTTTTTACCAACATTACACATTAAGAATTCACCTTCTGTTAAGTTAGCCTGATAAAAAACAAGATAAAGGACATTTCTTAGTTGTTGAGATTATTGTGTCTTTCACGCAGTGAAAATTCATGCTGACTTGGTTAATTAAACTTCTTTTCTTTTTTTTTTTTTAATTTGCTGAACTAGTTTTGGCTGGGATAGAGTTAATTTTCTTCATAGTATCTTGGATGGTGCTATGTGATGAAAACGGCTGATAGCACCGCGATGTTGTGGCTATTGCTGAGCAGTGCTTCCACAGTGTCAAGGTCTTTTCTGTTTTTCAGGCTGTCCTACTAGCAAGCAGTCTGGGGTTGCACAAGCAGTTGGGAGGGGACACAGCTGGGACAGCTGACCCCAGCTGACCAAAGGGATATTCCAGGCCATATGATGTGCTCATCAATAAAAGCTGGGGAAGAGGGAGGAAGGGAGACTTTCAGAGTTACGGCATTTCTCTTCCAAAGTCACTGTGACATGTAATGGAACTCTGCTTTCCTGGACATAGCTGGGCACCTGCCTGCCAATGGGAAGTGGTGCACGAATTCCTTATTTTGCCTTGCTTGCATGTGCAGCTTTTGCTTTGCCTACTAAACTGTCTTTATCTCAGCCCACAAGCTTTCTCACTTTTACCGTTCCCATTATCTCCCCCATCCCACTGGAAGAAAGAGAGCATGTGGCTCCGTGGGGCTTGAGCTGCCCATTGGGGTTGCTGTGGGACCACTACTGTCCTTTCTGAAGATGTGCAGCTCAGAGCGTTGGAGGTAACGACAGATTTGTTTGGAGTTTGCTAGACTGGATTTATAGCTGTTAGAGCTATTTAGCTATTAATTGGCAGGGTCCTGTGCTTGCCATGGGGCTTGCTTGCCTTGCTGTACATTAGAGTCTAGTGCTTGTTAGTGGCTGCTTTTTGCTCTTGCTGTTTGCTGCAGGGCTTATCATCTCACCCGGCTGTGCCTGGGAGCATTTTGATAACAGCAATGGCCGTGTGCTTGGGCTGGCTGATGGCCAGGGCATTGCTGCTGTTCCTGTGCTGCTGTGCTGGACAGGCTGGAGCTCCAATGGCAACTCGAGCTGAAGGGACTTGACCTGTGGATAAGTCCATGTAGGAGCAGGACATCCTGAAGTGGCTGTGGCCGTGGAAAAGTCCGTGTCAGAGCAGAAGCATCTGTGGCTGTGGATATGTTCACATCACAGCAGGTACACCCCTGAAGGGATTGTGGCCCAAGGATGAGTCCACATGGGAAAAGGTACACCTCGAAGCATCTGTGGCCATGGATAAGTGACAACACAGCACATACACCTCTGACGGGACTGTGGCCCACGGATAAGGCTGTGCTGGAGGAGGCACACCTTGCAGTGACAGTGGCTGTGGGTAAGTCCAGGCCACATCAGGTATATATACCCTTGATGAGGCTGTGGCCCATGAGTAAGTCCATGCCAGAGCAGGTCCATCCTTAAGAGACAAGGGTCTGTGGATAAGTCCACGCTGGAGCAGAGGCAAGGGGAGGAGTACACTGTGGTGCCCAAAGGGACCAGGGTGGAGATTGTAATGTACATCTTTAAATTGCTGTAACCTATTATTTGAGTTGCATGTTATAGGAAGCACTACAGCAGAACCATCACCAGTGAAGGACGGGCCTTACAAGAAGCAGTGCAAGTGCAGCAGTGCCTGACTTGAGCTGGCTTTGGTGACCAGTATCTCCATGCAACACACCACCTCTCCTGTCCTGAGTGACCACCAGAACTGACAGAACCTAAGTCATGGAGTAATGAACTCAATGGACATTTCAAGGACATTTTATAGACATTTTATAGGGGTGGTCCATAGACTAAGGGAATGATATCTGTGTATATCTCAAAGGATGGGAAGGGGGAAAGTGGATAATGAGGATCTGTTGGATAGTGTGGGACCTGAGCATGACATGGTATGGGGTAAGGTGTGGAGACTGTACTGATTTTGGCTGGGATAAAGTTAACTTTCTTCATAGTAGCTTGTATGGTGCTACGTTTTGGATTTGTGATGAAAGCAGTGTTAATAAAACACTGATGTTCATGCATCCTGGTGTGACAGAGGGGACACCCACACTGTGACGGAGGAGAAGGATGAGCACTCTTGCCATTGGCTAGGTAATTCGGCTGCTCATAGGTGCACAAGTTACAAGTTACAAGTTAATGAACTGCGAGTTATGAATTAGAAAACTTGTGAGTTAGAAACCTTGTGACTTAGGTGATGAATTAGTGAATTCATGTGCTAGATTAACCTGTACAAAGGGGATTGAGCCCTTGTTTGACTTTTTTTTTTCTTTTCTAATGAGCTCATAAAATAATATTTAATTTACAGACTGTGTTGTCCTGTAAATTTGAGAGATCCAAACGGACCGTGACACACAGTGAGTCGTCTGTGGCCCTGCTCCCTATTACTTGTCCAAATACTTTAAAACTACTTCTTTCCAAATGAGCAAACTTTTCCTCTGAAAAGAGCAGAGGAAATCCTTCACAACACTCAAGTTCTGTGTTGGTTGTCTACCCCAGATTCCCTTTTTCCTTGTAAAGGCTTTGCCAAAGACCTCTGGTGCCTGCTCCTCTTCCTAGGTCAGTTTAATCCACTCAGTCCTTCGCTCTTGTTTCACTTGCTATGGACGATGGACCATGTTAATACACATCAGCCTAAATCACTAAAAGCAACGCACGCTGTATCCTAGAAAACTAGAAAGGTTGCAAATATGCTTCCTCCTTCTCAGAGAAACTTGCAAACTCAAATCACAGTCAGCAGGAAAATGAATAAGCTATTTGGTGGTAACATGTACAACAAAATAGCATCATAAAAATGAAATTATTTAAAGTAATATTCAAATCATGCAGTCATCATTGATTTAGTTTCCAATTATGCAGAGGTAATTGTATTAACGCACTGCCTCATTCAGTTTGGTGGGAAAACAATTGAAAGTTTTAATGTCCTGGCATCTGCAGATAATAAATGATGTGATCTGTGCTCCTGACTCGACTATATAGAATCCTAATTCCAGGGCATATTACAATATCGGTACGTCTGATGAAAGATGTTTCTATGACCTTCTGGAGCCATGACAATGCTGGAATAATTCTAGAATAAAGAATAAAATATTGAAATAAGCTAAAATAGATGAAGGAACTTATTCCAGAATTAATGACTCCATATACATAGTGATATAAAATCCAAGTTAAATTCTGTGGATAGAAAAGTTTGCGATCTGCATTGCACTGAGTATAACTTAGATTTGTGACATCAACTGCTGAAACCAGACTAACTATAACTATAACTAACTATAAATAAATGTATTACAAAGAGTCTAAAGTGCATCATGTGCTTTGGCGCCAGAACCCCACGTCTGATACGCTGTTGGACTCCCCACCATCCCCTCAGGTTGGAAGACATTAATGCCATAGATGAGCTGACCCAGCTCCTTGCCTACCTTTCCCTTTAAATTCTCAAGTGTTCCCAGGAGTTCAGAGAGCCTAAACATTTCTCAAATGCACACAATAATTGTTCATGGACTTTTTGTTGCTCCTTTCACCCCTCAAAAAATCCAGATGGTGTGAAAAAAAGAATAATACTGAGATCTCTTTGACTTTTATTTTCTGATGTAAGAAATAACACAAACACTGGGTAGAATATCAGTCCTATTGAAGTATTTTAGTATACTAGCAGTACTTATAGAAATAGAATTAATAACTCAAATAGTGTTTAATCTAGGATACATTCATAATTTCCTCTAGGAAAGACTTTATGTTCTAACTCATCATTCCGTACATCCTCTGCTATAACAAAAACATTTGCTAAATAGAGGAAACTGCAAGTTATTTCCTGTTCTGATTTTCAAAGAGAAAGGAGAAGCTGGCTTCTTTATTGCCACCTTTTTTTCTTGTCTTTTCTCTTTTTTTGAGATGTTCCTTCTGATAGTCACATAATGTGGGAATATAATGTTTACTCCTTCAGCCTCTTGTCATGCCCCATATATTCTGCTAACCCAGCAAGCAGTCCTTACTTACCACGTTTAAAATATAAGCAACCTGCTGGCTCTATTCGGCCTGTTCTGCACGCACAGGATGCTCTGCTTCTCATCCACAGGGCTGTTACACAGGCAGCCTGGTAGCTATCAGCAACCGGCAGCGCTGAGCCTGTCCTGATGTATCTGGCAGGGTGCTAACATCCAAATGTGCTCCAGGTTGTGGAGATGGGCGCAGGCAGGAGGGCAGAGGCCAGTGCCGCATAGGAATGCTCGTGCAGTCTCGCTGCTAGCTAGGCAGCAGAGGTAAGACCTTGAACACGGTGCACAGACTGGCTTCCAGTGTTGATGTGTCCTCTATGCCTCAGTATGAAGGCAACAATCAGAAATGCAGAAACCTTGGAGTCACGGTGTTTCTGTTGGTATTTTGACTTGTTCCTCTTTTCCTTTCTAGCTTAACTTGCATTTCTTTCTCCTCTCCTAAATCTGTCATTAAGTACATGGTGTTCCCACCCATTAGCCTGACTCCTAATCTCATCTCTCTTAGTGTGCTATAGGGAGAGGGTAGCACATAGGCCTAGGGATGAACAAAGACTGTATTTGAATAGGAAGCGAGATCAAGCAATCTGTGTGACCCTCAGCACTATACTTGACCACGTGCCTACCTTTTATTTAAATACACGGGAGAAACAGGGAGGGTTGTCTCTGGAAGTGAGTTTCTGAGGAAACAAAAACTAAGCTTGATTCTCAGAATATAAATGCAACCCTTATTTTTATGCACTCTTTTGGGATCTGCTACTAGAGTAATTTGGCAGCTGCTCAGCAGCAGCAGCTAAAAAAGCAGTGTTGGGATCTCTGGCAGCCCATGACCTGCTGAGCCTTTTTTTCTGTTTTGTATTTCTAAGTAGCCCATTCCAGAAGAAGTTGTCCATTGTGGGTACCCCTTAAACACCCTGAACGGTTTAGACAAGCTGAACATATACACATATTTCCAAATAAATCCGGCCTCCAGCCGTTGATTGTTATTCTGGCTTTTTTCAGGACTCATTTGTCTTTTTTTCTTCTTGATAGTGCTCTGGATGGAACTGAATATTTTAGGCCAAAATCATAAAGAAAATTACTTAAACTGATGCTGCTACAGCTCTTCATTTAGAGTCCAAAATGACATTGCTCTTTTGCCTTGCCATATCCTACGCAAACTCCCACCTAGTTGATAGGGAAGAAGAAGGTGAGTTTCCCATCATTCTCTTTTCCAATTCATGCTATTCAGGCTGTTACTTCCACTGAAAAATGATATGGATTATTTGTACACTATTTATCAAATTGCCTTATTCTAGATCAAAGCGATTATGTTTTGAGTACACAATCTCTTTGTACCCCATCCATAATTCTCTCTTCATTACTATTTGCAGCTTTTTGCAATGTACAGTTGTAAATGTCAGCAGCATGCTGAAGTTTACTTTATTTTCCTGATGAAAATATTTTTTAAAAATCAGCTCTCACAGCCATGTCTATCATATTGCAAACATCTCCTGACAGTTCAATGTATCATATGTCATTGCAATACTGTATTGAGGTTCCCAGTATGAACTGGGGTTTCCAGCGTGCTGCAAGCCGTGTTCGAGAGGCAGAAGACTACGTGAGAGCTGGAGCAGCAGTTTGGTAGCTGGCAGGAGGCAGCTGGGCTGTCAACAGCCTGGGAGCTTCCCAGGGAAATGGCTTGCTGCTGGCAGGGTGTCATTAGTAGCAGCAGGAGGACATAAGGAGGCAGGAGACACAACAAAACTGCATATGTGATTGGCAGAAGACTGGTGTCAAACGGTCCCAGCAAGGCCCACCCCATACGATCATAACCCTTATTTGCGATTCAGCTGCAGGGCTGCTAACTCTGCCACACTAAGAGTTAATTGTGCTTAAGGGACTTGCCCTATTTGTTCCAACAAAGCCATAAAGCAGTTGCGTTACTCCTGCAGACCCTATGTGTTGGAGGAGGACAGTCTGGTAACTGGAGCTTGCAAAGCCTCCTCCCTCCAGCACCTACAGCGCTTGGCACTGGGCTGGGGCAGCCCCGGCTGGGAGGCAGCATCCTCGCCCACCATCAGGGGTCAGGTGCTCCTCAACAGTCTCACAGCTTTCTACCAAAGCCAGATTGAATCCATTTTTCAAGTAAAATGGATGGAATTATGGAATAATTATGGATTATGGAATAATTATGGATATTATTGATTATGGAATATGATCTGAAACCTTAAAAAAATCTACTACATTTCATCTGCTGCCTTCTCTTCAGCCGTTCCTTTTATGAGTCTGTCCTAACAGATCCCTCAAGTTTGCATGGCAGGATTTTTTTCAGAAGACCAGAGTGTTTGTTACTTGTGGCCCTAGAACCTTGTAGATGAGCGATTGCTGTGCAATGTATTACTCACTAGGAACAGAAATTATGCTTAAGAGAGACTCATGGCAAGTACGACTCTTTTTGCTGCTGAAAATTGGTGAGATGTTTGGTTAATAAATGCTTCTCAGTTTCCCACACCTATTGTGATGATAGTGTATGCTAGAACTACAGTAAGTGTATCACATGCATGCCGGAAACTACAGCAGAATGCAGCTAACATCCCCTGACCCCTGCAGCAAACATAAATGACTTCCTATATTCACAGAATCACAGAATATCAGGAGTTGGAAGGGACCTCTGAAGATCACCCAGTCCAACCCCTGCCAGAGCAGGATCACCCAGACCAGGTCACACAGGAAGGCGTCCAGGCGGGTTTTGAATGTCTGCAGAGAAGGAGACTCCACAACCTCTCTGGGCAGCCTGGGCCAGTGCTCTGTCACCCTCACAGTAAAAAAGTGTTTCCTTATGTATAAGTTGAACGTCCTGTGTACTAGTTTGTGACAATTGCCCCTTGTCTTGTTGCTGGGCACAACCAA
>NW_010162505.1:342-602 GCF_000695765.1 Mesitornis unicolor | reverse complement strand
TGAGGCTTGATATTTTTGTGTCTGACTCTTGTACAATACTCTCAGTGGGGTTTGTCAGATAGCAACTCTTCAATAAAAGGGGATGTCTCAAGTTCAATGCCTGAAGACTGGACTCTTCCTCCAAAGCTGCTGCCAATAAAATGTCCATGGAATTAGTCTTCTAAAGAGTCTGTTCTCCTTTTGTTCTCAATATTTTTGGGGTTAAGCTCCTATGCTTTGGATTTAAAAGCTCTCTTCTTTGTGTCTAGAGGGCGGGGGGG
>NW_010162505.1:0-231 GCF_000695765.1 Mesitornis unicolor | reverse complement strand
GAACTCTCCATAGACCCTGGATTTGGAGTGAATGGAGATTCAGAAGGTGAAACACTCTCAAAGGTGAAGTCCACCAAAAGTAAAGCACTGACAGCATATGCAGAACAAGGACTCTACAGTGCCATGGGACTGAGTGGGGACCCAGCAAGCACAGGAAGGGGAGACTGGGGAAATGCAGGAGCTGCCTGAGGAACCCCAGAGCCAGCACTGTCATGTCCTGAGGAGTGGAGC
>NW_010162504.1:0-4100 GCF_000695765.1 Mesitornis unicolor | reverse complement strand
TGAGGGAGCTGGGTCTCTTTAGCTTGGAAAACAGGAGACTAAGGGGTGACCTTATTCATGTTTATAAAATTGTAAAGGGCGAGTGTCAGGAGGAAGGAGCCAGGCTCTTCTCAGTGACAGCCAATGACAGGACAAGTGGCAATGGGAGCAAACAGGAGCATAGGAGGTTCAATCTGAACATGAGGAAAAACTTTTTTACTGTGAGGGTTACAGAGCACTGGAACAGGCTGCCCAGAGAGGTTGTGGAGTCTCCTTCTTTGGAGACATTCAAAACTCGCCTGGACACATTCCTGTGCAACCTAGTCTAGGTGATCCTGCTCTGGCAGGGGGGTTGGACTAGATGATCTTTCCAGGTCCCTTCCAACTCCTAATATTCTGTAATTTACCTTATGAAATTATGCAGAGAAGAAAATTATTAAATAACACAGCATGTTACCACACTTGATGTCCAACAGATAAAAGCAACTTCACACAGTTTGAAGATGATGACTGTGGCATGACAACTTTAATTACACAGTCAAATGCTAATACAGCTGAACCCTACCTCTGTTCAGCAGTCCATTGCAAATTGTTCAGGAAGAAGACATGGGCTGTTGCTTCATATAAATCAGTCCTCCATTTCTATTACACCTCATGACATAAAGCACACAAGCCCAGCCTGCTTTGTGGAAATAATTCAGAGAAGAAACAAAACAAGAAGTCATAATTTCAATATTTTTCACAACTTTTCCACGTACGTTAATTCCAAGCGAGCACATAGCTTTGCAAAGGCAAATACAACCCATAGGACAGTCCATGAATTACTGTACTAGAAATAGGGTGGCTTTTGTGTGCAGTGCAAACACTTTACTCATTCAACATGAGATATAATGAATAACTACAGATGACAAAGCCTTAGAAGACAATCTCATAAAGTAGAGCCGTTACTTAGATTTAATTTACAGCAGAATTTAGGCTCAGGAATGATTAAACCATTAACCTGGACACTGAGCATAACAGCTGTCTTCTATGACAATCAGACTTGTACACAAAATATACCATTGTCATAAATAAAGCAACCTACTGACATACATTAAATAAACAGCACTGTGCATCTTCAACAGTTACCTCACTTACATCAGTGACCTTCAACAAGTGTTATTTGTGTGCACAAGATAAACTGAAAGGGTCAAGTCATAATTTTCTTCAGTCATGATCACATGTCATTTGAGTTTGCTGGGGTCTCAGCAACAAAACAATTATTCATCTGAAAAACACTGCCCATATTTCCGATATACTAGTTTTGACAAAATCTATTATTGGAGAAAGTCTGTAAGGTTCTGATTTCTACTTGACTTTGCTTTTGAAAAGCAAAGTGCTTTTGAAAGTGTGAGGAGACTGGTTACTCAAGCATTCAATTCTAAGTCAGTTCTAATTTTTAGCAAGAAATATATAATATTGGTCTCTATTTCATTCATAACATTCAGTTGTAAAAATACTAATATCTTAAAGTTTAGCAACATGGAAAAACCACTCCCTTAAGCTCTTTCCTGCATTTGTCTCTCATTGAAGTGCTACTTTTGATGATACTCAAAGATTTGCCAGGTTTGAAAAGCCTCAAGTCTCAGGCAATCCCCCAAAATATCTGCACTTTGAAACAAAGAGCTAGGCAGTCAATCAGTTACGTTCTGACTACAAATCGATGCAGCTAAACATGACATAGGGATACTTTTAAGGAGGAAATAAGAAACATGCCACTATAGTACTACTTTGATCCTCCCTGGAATGTAAATGTTGAAGCATGATCGAAGCTCTTCGACACTAATTTCAGCAGTGCTTAATTACTAATTCTTTCATTACAATGGATTAAAGCAGAAAAATGAACTGCAGAAAGACACTTTCTATCATTACCAAAATTGTTGTGCCAATAATAACAATACCACAATTTTGCCTTAACAGAGGATAGCAAGAACATTAGACTGTGTTTATGTGGTTTTAGAAAGAATGCATTTGTGGATAACCATATTACACCTTTAATCAATTAGGAAATCAATCTTTCTTTATGTCCTTTCACAGCTCCTACTGATGGTAGTGGCATTCTTCCTAAGCCTGAACTATGAACAGTGCCAGACATTATTGTCCTGTCAATTAAAAGACAAAATTACTTGTGTTGTTCAGTGTTATGGGTTGGGTCTTTTCGTTTGTTTTATTGTTTTGAGGAAATGAGCAACACCTTGTACATAGCAAAACACTCACATCCAATACACATGAGAAACATATTGTTATTATTTCCAACTCTTAAAACCCAGACAAAGGACAGATTATTAAAATACCTCTAAAGCCCTAATTATTAGTGTTCTGCATATCCTTTGCAGATGGGGCAGGAAGAAACTCATGGCACAAAATATTAAGCAATGTGTATGGTCTGAAGAAAGAAAGTTCAAGAGTCCTAAGTACGTCATATTCAGACCATCATTTCTGTGACACAGTGCGCAGAAGCAGAGAGAACAATACAGTACAACTCTACCCATAGTACAACAAAGTTAAGTACTACTTGTCATTAAATCCAGAAAATTATAATATAGTAATCTGCTTTTTCTTTTCAGGGATCATGCTTTGCCTCTATTATCTGATCTACTTTTGTACATAAAGCCACAAACATGTTTTTCTTTGAGGCACACAATTGACACTTATGATAGGAAAACATGCCACCTACTACAGAATGCTTTTCCTAAAGCTGTCAATTAAATAAATTAAAATCAAAATAACATTTGTTCCATCTCTGTTTGACTTCAGTCATGTTCTTTAAACAGACTTATGCTTGCTATGGGTTGAACTCTGAATAAGAAAACTAAAGTGAAATGAGTTTGGAAATGTATTTGTTTTGTGTAATGTATTTGTTTCAATTTCTTTTGCAATCACCTCATATTCATTAAAAACAAATACATCCCTAACAAGTATAACTTTTCTAATAGACTGTGAAATATGGAATATCACTGACTACGCTGAAAACCATCAAAATGCAAATGGGATGAGAAAGAACCTGAATCAACATCATGTACACAAAACATGAAGCGGAAAGGCTTGTAACAACTCAGATGGGACATATATATATATATATATATACACACACACCTTTAGCTATTTACCATGCTAGGGATGACCCCAAGCACTCTGAAGTCACCAAGACTTCACAGAATTTGTTGACTGAATAAAAAAAATGATTAGACTCTCATATATTGACATTACTGCACATTGCTGCAATTCTCAGACCAAAACATGGCAGAAGGTAGACATATTTTAATGCTTACCATTATCACTTTTGAGATTTCCATTGCTGAGCTGTTTTAACCTCTTCTGATGGGATTTGCCATTGTAGTGGATTTGTGCCTGAGCAGCAGAGTTCAGCTGAATGTTACAAACGTTACACAAAGTGAAATTGGTGTGTTTCTTTTCTCTCTCCTTCTTTTCTTCAGTGCCATCGAGTGCTAATTCTTTCTCACCTTCCCTGTCCGGGATGGATGTGAAATCTGAATTGTACGAGTGGTCATCAACTGGTAAATCAGGGCTCCAGGGCTTCTTCATATTTTCTAAGAGGTAAAAAGATAGGAAGGAAAATTGATGAGTAACACAAAATAATATACACAAGTTTTCTATATCTGCAAATCAGTAAAAGAAAATCACTAATTGCATTTTCATATTTTAAAACTACAATTCTGCTCATTTATATTGCTTTCTGTTCATGTTTTTTTAGTTCTGCTATGTAGCTTAAGAAACTTCACAGTGACTCAAGTGGTTTTAAATGTTAAAAGGTACTATTAAATTTATCACTGCAACCAACCTGCCACAGAGATTTTTTTTTCATTATTTCTATCTTATCCCTTTGCTAGTTTAATTATTTAAGAAAAATCCTATGAAAAGCAACCTTGCAAATGCCAAGTTAAAAATCTCTCCCTGACTTTATCTCAACCCATGAGCTTTTCCATCTTATTTTCTCCTCCCTGTCCTGGTGTGGAAAGGGAGTGAGAGAGTGGTTGGGTGGGGTTCTGGTAGCTAGCCACGGTCAATCCACCACAGAAACAGAAGTACTCATTCACAGAATCACAGAATCACTCGGTTGG
>NW_010162503.1:0-3466 GCF_000695765.1 Mesitornis unicolor | reverse complement strand
CCCATCCCATCCCATCCCATCCCATCCCAAAACACTCCCGGGGGTTCTGGCCATCCTGGAGTAACCAGGGTGGGGATTTGGGGGCCATTCAGCTGTTTTTCCACATTGTTTCTCAAGAAGAAGCAGAACACAGTCTGGGTTACAAGAGAAAAGGCCATGGGCAAAAGGTGGCCAATGCGGAGCGGAGGTGAGCAAAAGGATTTGATGAATTTAACCCCAGGTGTGTTTCTTGTTAAAACCAATAACAAATGTTTTGCAGCCTATCCACAGCAATGATTTCTCAGCGTTGCCTAATTGCTTCTGCCATGAATTAAATAATCCTGGCGCTCTTGTGAGGGATTCTTTGATAACATCTGTTGCCGAGGAGGTTTCCAAGCAATGATAACCATGCAAGGAGCTCAGCAAACAGCATCCTCAGCCCACCACTGCACTCGGATCTGTCTCCTGAATTTTATTTAAACCAGGCTAAGACGTGAGCTGTCTCTTCCCATAGCAGACAAAACCCAGACAGGCTGGGATGCCCTGCAGAGCTGGGACTGGAGTTTCTGAGTGCACTGAATACACCGAGTATTGTTGAGATTACCATTGAATGGCAGGAAAATATAGGAAATCTTCTGGGAAAATGGCTCAGAGTGGGAGAGCTGCCTGCTGCTTGCTTAATTCGGCTTTCCTAGACTATAAAATCCATGGTTGTCTGGCCAGACTCCTCATAAAACACTTTCACCATGCAATCCTGCAGTGGTTAAACACAGGAGAAAACCCTCAGCAATTGAGCTCAACATGTTTTGAGATGCGATCAAACCTCCAGAGCTGGAGCCAAAACCTGATGTTTTATTGCCTGTCCACCATGCATAAAATTTAAACATTAATGATATAATTCCCCTCAATTTTTGTCACCACAGCAAACTGGTGGCACATAATGCCTATAATCCTGTGAAAGCAGAGATCTCAGATGCATGCAGAATATTTTAAAACAGATAATTCAAGATAATTCAGTCTGCAATTTTGTGGAGGACATAATTAACCTAGCAGAAAACTGTGTAATTGTAAGTACTTTCTCCTTTTTCCTTGGCCTGTTTCAGTCTCTGTTAACAAAGGCAAAGGTAGAAAAATAATTAATAGCCCCAGGCACTTTATTGAGCAGCCTCTGCCTGTCTGAGGCTGCCTGGCTCTGTCCAAGCTGGAGGAGGATGCTGTCTGCAAATGCTTCAACTCCTCTGTCCCAATAAATCTGAATTTAGGCTTCATTTGCTGTGTCATCCCATTGTGTTTGCAAACCCTCACCCCATCATCTGCCTGTGGCAGTTTTGGTGCTGAATGAAAAACACCTGCAAAAAGATTTATCTTCAGCCCTTCCACCTTCCAGGGCTTTCCCCTTTATTTTTTGGAGGAGCATCCTCTGAGATGCTTGGGATGCAGCGTCCTCTGTGGGCACGCTCAGAAGATACCGATGTGCTCAGAGGGTCTGTGCATCAGACCCTTAAAAAACCTCTTAAAATGAGGCCAGAGAAAGCAAAGGCTAAGAGGGGTCTTGTATTTCTGTGTGTTCAGTGTCTGGATGAGGGCATTCACATGCACAGAGCACAGGAAATGTTCATGCCATGGACCTGGGAACCAGTTCCTCTGCTCCTCTGTCCACAGAACCACAGAGTCATTGAGGTTGGAAGAGACCTCCAAGATCACAAAGTCCAATGTCAACCCAACCCTCTGTGGCCACTAAACCATGTCCTGAAGTGCCCATCGCTGCCTGGAGCACAAAGCTCATCCTCAGCCCCATACATCAGAAGTGACAGGTTCAGCACTTTTAGGTGGGTTTTCAGAGCACCCACAAGATGTTTTAGACATTTCTGAGAGTAGGACATTGCCTGTGTCAACCTGGACTTTCCCTCCTATGCCTTCATGACCACTACCAGACCCAGAAGTTTGGGGAACCAGGGACGATTTCACAGGAAAAGTCTGATATTTCAGCTCCAGGAGGAATTACGTTTGCTTTTGTCTGGTTGAGGGTTGATTCAGTCTGGACTTCAAGAAGAAATTCACTTCTATGAGGGTGGTGAGGCCCTGTCCCAGGTTGCCCAGAGAAGCTGTGGGTGCCCCCTCCCTGGCAGTGCCCAAGGCCAGGTTGGACAGGGCCTGGAGCAGCCTGGGCTGGTGGAGGTGTCCCTGCCCATGGGGGTTGGACTGGGGGGGTTTGGGGTCCCTTCCCACCAAACCATGCTGTGAGTCTATGAATCCCCTCCACATGGACGATGCTGATGGGGATGGCCACACGGCTGGCCATGCAAGGAGGAACAGGCTGTGCAAACAAGCAGTAAGACCTTCAGTTTGTTTTCAAAGAGCAGTGGAAAGGTCCATTAGGTAGCACAGAAACACAGAAAAACTGGCACCAGACAAGGCACATTGAAGAGGAGAACACCCAGACTGGGAAAACTGGCAAATAATCGTGGTTTAAAATCACATACACCAGGAAGAAATTTTGCTTTCAGCAATTCAGAAGTGACTTTCTCAAAACCTGTACGTTTGCATCAGTGTTGTCAAAACCAACACTTGTGGCCCATAAAAGCCTACTGCAATTTCAATACTGTAAAAACATACATAAGTGTTTAATAAGAGTCAGACTGGATAATAAACATTTTCCTAAGAGTGCTATGAGAAATCTGAGTAGATAACCACAATGTACTTCTGTCAGTACAGCAGAGCTTGCACTGCATCATGAACTATGGATGCATAAATTCAGCTTGATAACACACATGGTTACTGTTCTGTAAGAAAAGCAATGGCAAAGGGTTTCTGGAATTCAAATGTCTGAGCTGATGCTATATATGTAATACCCGATTAGGCAACAGCGGTTTCATATATAAGCTTCTTAATTAAAAACCAAATAAATTAAAGAATAGAGAATAACAGAGCTGCAGATTGAAGATTCTTATGTAAATACTACCCTAATGCAGCAACAAAACCAAATTATCCCCTTTGTCAGAGCAACTGGAAGGCTCAGGAGAGCCACAGAGTGCTGTTTTACCTTGAAACTGAAAGTTTCCTCTCCCTTTGCCTTTGGAAACTTCAGATCTGGCTGCACTGCTCTTAATCCTCGGCAGTCAGAGCTCCAGGAGCAATTGCCAAGGAAACAAAGGTCCACCCCACACGGCCCTGGCCCCACTGCCCCAGCAGCCAGCATACACTGGGCAGAGCAGGAACACACAAAGCAAACCACAGACACCGCCCTCCCCAAAATCCCGTCCCTGAGGGACAGGCAGAATGCTTTACATTAAAGTAGGATCTGAAAAGGGCACAAAACTTGCCTCCGGAGCATGTTGCAGTCAGGCAGAGGGGACACTGGGTCTGTGGTCGATAGGGACGGCTGCTGCCAAGAGGTTTGTGTTTGCTCCTGTCTCCAGGAAACCCCGGTGCCTGCTCCAAGGAGGAAGTGTGCTGAGAATTAAGTGTCATGTTTCTCTTGCCTGCC
>NW_010162502.1:0-8104 GCF_000695765.1 Mesitornis unicolor | reverse complement strand
CGGGACGGGACCCGACCGCGACTTCCCCTCCGGCGTCGAGGTCTCCCCCCGCCGCCTTGGGCCCTGCGGGGAGCCGCGGCCGCCGCCGAGCCGAAGCGTCTCCAGACCCCACGGTATCGCTGTGCTTTGCTTGTCACGCATGCGGCTTGTAATTAACACTCTTACACGCTCGGGTCTAAATTAGTAGCAAGGACCCCTTGCCAAACGTTGCAAATTCAGGCCAATAAAATGTAGCCTTTAAAAAAAAAATAAATACCCTTTTAGTGTGTTCTAGAGGAAAAGGGAAATGTGCCCTGAGCACTTAGGTTTTATTTCGATTTGCATTTTATGGAATATTATTTACGGGCATGTGAAAGCTAACGAAGGAGCAGGGTTTGATCACTGGGGATTGGAGGCAGCAAGCAGCAGCCTGGGTTTTCGGGGGGCTGGGGGGGTATTTTAGGACTGGTTTATCTCAGCTTATGGCAAAACAGTCCAGGTAATTGGACTGCAGTGGCAGGGCTGTGCGTGTGTAAGGAGGAGGTGTTCAGAAAACAGCAATTTTTCTCTCCAGTCCAATTTCAGCCAGGATTTTTGCCCCATGCTTGTGATGCTGCTGGGTTGCTGAAGCTATGGGCTCTGCTCAAGCTGCTTCTTGCCGAGCTGCTCTCCAAACCTCAGCTCGCAGCGCCTGGCAGCAGTTTTGGTGCTGCTTTTTTTGCTGTAGCACGGCTTTGGGACGGGGCAGAGCATCCCGCTGGCAGGCTGAGATGTGAAATGGGGTTGATTTGGTTAGTTGTGAGCATTTTTTTCACAGCCTTGTGCTTTTTCCAGCCAGCCCAAGCACGCTACCCCACCACGTCGCATGCAAGAGGGCCGGCAGCTGCTTCCACGCGCGGCTCCGCTGCGGTCCGCCCGGAGCCGTCAGCTGCTTCCACGCGCGGCTCGGCTGCGTCCAGCCAGAGCGGTGCGGTTCGTGACAGCTTTGAGCTGCTCCTCTCTTATCTCGCACCAAACGTTCACAAACCAGGTGCTCCCCCCGCCTTTCTCCTCCGTGGAGCCTGCGTGGGAAGGCAGGCGCTGCCGATCGCCCGCAAAAAGGCTGCAGGGGAGGGAGGAACCTCCCTTCACCTTCTCCTGCCAGCGGCCGGTGGCTGAAGGACTCAACCTGGGATGAGAAAGAGGGTTCTGATCAAATCCCCTCTCTATCTGCTCCTCAGGAGCATGCCCTTGCCAGTGGTTAGCTGGAAGGGATTAACTCAAGTATTTTTTTCCTGGGGAAATGCTGCAGGGCCTGGAACAGCAGCCCTGAGAAGTTAAAAGTGCTTTGTCGTAATAAACATATATAAAGCACACATTCCTATGCATGCGTAGCAAATACACAATGACGAATGTGTGTGTCTGTATACATATGCATATCTAAAACCAACAAGCATGTTTTATCGTACTCATCTCACACGTTTTCTTGCTCTGTGTCGATTCACAATCCAGCTGATGTGACAAAAACGAGTCACTGAGGCCAGATGACATCCACGACCAGAGCGGGCGTGATGCTTTTCCCATTTAGCAAGGGGAAAATGGGGGTCTTGGGAATAAACAGCAAGGATGAAGATCCATCTTCAGCTGGCCAAGGCTTGGGGCTTGGTGCACCAGCCAAGCGTTTTGGGCTAGATCTGCTCTTTCTAGAGATTGTTGTCTCGTGAGGGGTGTTCAAAGGCTGAGAAAGGCGCAGCCGCAGCATTCCCAGCCACCTCCTCCTGCATGGCCAGCGCCTGAGCTTGCTGTGGGCCGCTGAGGTCTTGAGGACAAGGGCTTTGTGTCTTTCCTTGGAGAGCAAAACTCCTTTTGTCTCAGAGGTGTGCTGGGCTCTGTAAGGAGATGGCAACAGAAAAGCCATGGAGGTCCTCAAAGGATCTGCTGGTCTGGATTCCCATTTCTAATTTGGCACCAGGCAGGGTCCCTTTCCAGTTATACGCTGGCTGTGACCTCCTTTGGGTTTAGACCCCCCTCAAGAAAAGGCATGGAGGGCTCCAGCATCCATGGGGGATTGGACTAGATGATCTTTTGAGGTCCCTTCCAATCCCTAACGTTCTGTGATTCTGTGATTCTGTGATCCAAACAAGGGGTAATGTCCCCACCGTGCAGACCCAAACCTCCCTTCCCCCAGCAGCAGAAATCCTGAATTTCTCACTCTCTTTATCCTCTTGGAAGGAGCAAAATACACAGCAAAATGGAGCCGAGGGAGGCTGTGGCTCCTAGCATGGGAGTTTTCAGCCGTGTGTTTATCAGCTCCATCCCCTGATGCTATCAGCACGAACAGGCCACCCACACGAAGGCTTAGCAGCCTGGTCTGGACTCCAGCTTTCCCTCGGTCTCCGTGTGTGTGTACACACCACCGCCTATCTCGGGGACCCGCCGTCTGGGGCCTGCATCCATTTATTTACTACACAGCTGATGTAATGCCTAAACATTTTTTTTCTGTGTTTATGGGGTGTGTTTTCTTTAAGTCTGCCAGAGATGAATAGACCCCTGGAGAAGTCAGCTTAGTCGTGTCCCTTCTTGGATAGGAAACAACAAATTTTAGGACAGGAAATGGGAACTAACTTAAACAAATGGGTTTAGAAATTTTGTATTTAAGTTCCCTGGCAGAGCCAAGAGTTGCTTTTCCCTCTGGCTTTAATGCCTCGGGCAGGGGATGGCCCAGGCTATGGGACAAACTCCACAAGCCCCAGGGACGGTGCTCTAACCCCCTGCTTTCTTCCTCCACTCCAACAGGCACCTCAGACCTGAGCCCCTTCTCTGACCCCCGCCAGTTCGACCGCTCCTTCCCGACGCTGCCGGCTCTCACCGAAACCAGGTTCTCCGACCCGCGGATGCATTACCCCGGCGCCATGTCCGCTGCCTTCCCCTACACCGCGACGCCCTCTGCCACGGGCATCGGGGGCATCAGCATGACCAGCATGCCCACCACGACGCGTTTCCACCACACTTACCTGCCGCCCCCCTACCCTGGCTCCACCCAAAACCAAAGTGGACCCTTCCAGGCCAACCCCTCTCCCTACCATTTGTACTACGGCACGTCTTCGGGCTCCTACCAGTTCTCCATGGTGGCGGGCGGCGAGCGCTCGCCCACCCGCATGCTCTCTTCTTGTACAAGCGCCTCAGCGGGGAACAACTTAATGAATCCCAACCTGGGCAACCAGAACGACGGGGTGGATGCAGATGGGAGCCACAGTAACTCACCAACGGCCATGACGACTACTGGGAGGATGGATGAGTCGGTCTGGAGACCCTACTAGGAGGAACTCAACTGGGCACCCGTAGCTTTAACTTAATCAGCCACCGTGACGTTACTCCTTGTGGTAGTGAATAGAGCAAAATGATGCCTAGGGAAAAGGTAAACCAAAGTCTTCCCAAACCAAAAGCAAACCAGGATCCTCTGCATGCAAGCATGGGCAAGCATCAAGCGAAGGTGGACCGGGACCTGCGTTACATTTCAAGATGAGCGTCCACGAGGCTTGAATTTGTCGCTTGATGTGGTTCCTTGCGTATGTTTTAAGTATGTGGATTGTACATAGGGAAAAGAAAAGAAAAAAGTAAGTGTGGAATCAGATGTTTGTTTCTCACAGAACACTTCTCAGTCATCTCACTCGCACCTCTTCCCCACACGAAGCATTCAAAAGTTACGAAAAGCTCACCCTTCTTCTGCAAAATGTTTCGGAGAAGAGCAAAGACCAGGGAGGCGTCCACGCCACCTCTCTGCCAATGCAGGAAGACTGAACTGAAAAAATACAGGAAAAAAAAAAAGAAAAGAAAAATAAACCCCATTGGTCTCCTCTCCTTCCCTCCCTGGGAGTGTAGGGCCCCTGACCACCAAAGAGCTCCGGGATGACGCCAGAGTCTGGTTTACAGCACAACCGCGGGGACTCGGGCGTGCTCCTCACGGGTCGGCCGGCATCAGCCATGTGAACAAGAGCTGTGATGTGATTGTTGTTATTTGTTGTTGACGACAGAGGTTGTATTGTTCATTTTTGTCATCGTCGTCGTTTTTAAAACAGTAACGTGGTTGATCCCGCGCCTGACAGACCCCCCCCCTTTCCTGTATGTTTACATATGAGATGTACTTTTTTACAAGACGTGTTTCGTTTTGTTTCGTTTGCTCTTTTTGTCCTGACCTCACCATTCAATTCTTTGCTCCTCTTAGCAAATCTCAGCGATGGTGGCTGAAGCGAAGGCGGCGTTCAGGACAACCCGAGATGCATGAGATGCACTTCCAAGCGCGTTCGCTGCAGAAGGGACTCGGGAGCCTTTGGCACGACCCTGCCACCGCTCTCTGGGTCTTCCCTTCATCCTCTCTGAGTGGCGACGCGTGCAGCTGATGGCAAAGCATCATATTTCTCTTACGATCCTTTCCCATGACACATCATGACTTCTTTTTGTATCAACAACTTACACTTGTCAGTTCACACTGAAAGCTCTAACTGAGATTTGGAGAAAGGAGCAATTTCTACTCAGTCCCTTGGTGGTGGGAACATTGCAAAGCAACGTTGTCTAGCATTTTCCATCCCCTCCCCCTCCTTTCCTCTCTCCAGGCAACCCAGATCATGGGTATCTTGCTGTAGATGAATAAGCTGAAGAAGGGGCAGTAAAGGTACCGCTGTCCCACTGGCAGCTGTTTTGGAGGATCCTGGTCACCTCCGGGGCACCACAAACCCTCGTAGCTGATACCAAAGATTGCAACCCCAGCGGGGCCGTGCTGGGAGGTCGGAGGCAGCTGGAGGGTGGACACACACATCCACACATATGCACGTATGGTCACATCTTCTCCTGGTTGTGCTTTCTCATAGTGTGGGGATTCAGGCTGGATTTGGGGTTCCTCATGTTCAAATCCCAGTGCCACCAGTAACCAAGTCCTTTTTTTTTTTGCCGTTTTGCATAAGAAAACCGAATGTTCCCCCTCACAAGCTGCCCTCCCAGCTCCTCTGTCCCAGTCCCACCGTTGCCGCCCATCACCAAATCTCAGTTGGCAGCTTCCCGGCCCTCGGTTGAGGCGCAGCGCGTTGTAATTGCACTACCACGTCAAGACTGGAGCAAGACATCCTGGCTTCCTTGGAAAGCTGCGATGACCACTCGCGAGTTAAACAAGCAACAAGAACAACTCTTTTTTTTTAATAATAGTAACCATTTTAAAAAGCCCTACCCTAGCAAAACTGCAACCTTCACTTGCCTTAGCGACAGCGAGCGCCTCGCCGGTGCTCGCCAGCTGTAGAAACTGGACCACGGCAGCCTGTGTTTTGATGCATTCACGTTGCTCATCCTCTGATGGAAAGCACAACGAGAACAAGGCATTCGTAGTACTAGGTTAATTTAAGACTGTTCGTAGTGAATTTATAAACTAAAATAAGAGAAAGAAGAATGGCAACGATGTTGTTTTTATGACATATTGTCATGTGAAGGTGTAAATATAGGCACCTCTGTTGTATGCAAATGGTCGCAAGACGGGCCAATGTTTTTTGCTTTGCACTATAATTTGCTTTTTTTAAAAGAAAATGCACAATCGCTTGTACAGTAAAGCCCCTTTGTCTGGCTCACAGAATATTTAACTATAAAAATCTAATTTTTGGTCTTATTTGTTATAATAATATAATTCTTAAATGTGTTGAAGGATCCGATTCTTAATAATGCTTCTAATACTTGTATGTGCAGGGTAAAATAACAACAACCAACTAAGGAGACGAGAACAAAGATCTTTGTAGATAAAGACAGCTAAAGCTGTCTGGTTTTTTAAATAGTGTCTTACAGTGGACATTAAAAACAATGCTAGCGATACCAAATAATGTGGTTATTTGTGTAATATACCAGCCCTACTTGAAGGTAACGCCCTATATTTAATATGTAGCCCATCTTTTTAACCTGTAGCACTTGTCACTGGGGAGGGGGGAGGGAGGAAGAGGAGGGTCTGCTCCTGCCGAAGTCACTGGGAGCTGCTCTCGCTGGAGACGTCGCCAGCCGGGCTCCTTGGCGAGCGGATGGGGATCCGCGTTGGTACGAAGCCACGGCAAAAGTGGTCAGCTCTGCTTTTCTGTTATCGGTGTCGATGTCTTTATCCAATGTACGTGATTATATCGTCAGGCCTCCGTGTAATCATTTTAATGACTTTCCATGTGGAATAATAAACGTACGGTTACAAGTCTCCCCGGTGACTTCTGCCTGCTCACTTCTCGTTGCGGGGGAGCAGATCTGCACCCCGGTATGGAGGAAGATTTGTCGTGCTGCTTTTTCTCCAGGTGCCATCTAATTTTGGCATCTCTCTGAGCATCCCAGTGCCTGGATCCAGTGTTGAGGGGCTCATGTCTGCTCTCCATTGCATTGTGTAGGGGTACCCAGGGAGGAGGGCGGGCAGGTGCCTTCCCAGGGGTGCAGGGAGGTGATGGGGGGGTAACCCTGGGCTATGAGGTCTCAAAACCCCCTTTAGGCTTCTCCAAGATGGGTTTGAACCACTCGCACTGCACCAAGCTGGACCTGGCAGGTGATCCCTGCACCCCCAGCTTGTTGTTACCGTGCTGCTTCCTGAGACACAAAAACTCCAGCACAAACAGGGCCCAAATTCCCAAGCGGTCCAAGCTCAAACCCCTTAGCACTCACCAGACACCTCCAGAACCCAAATGAAAAGCAAAAAAACATAAGAAAAATGCCAGTCTACAACGGCACCGGGTGCCAAGGCGCCATAGGCCAGGGGCCCAACACCAGCACAGGCCTTGGCGTGGGGGCGATGCCAAGGCCTTTCCCATCGAGCAGGGCCGGGGGCGGCCATGCCAATGCCCTGCATTTGCAGCAGCTTTGTAAGAAAAGGGAAAAAAAATAAAGGAAAAGCCAGAACAAAACCACAATAAATAGTAATATGGGTGAAAACCCTGCTCCACGGCCCTGGCCAGCAGAAATGTGTTTCATGTCCAGCCCTAGAGGTGCTCGTCTTTTCTTCATGGCTGCCAGAAGAGGAATCACCCTGAGGTGTAGCTGCTATTTACAGAAACTTTCTGTTCCACATTGATCTGTGCTTTACTCGCTTAAAGCTGCAATGGAAAGAGAGAAGGAGGAGGAAAGGGGAAAAGAAAAAGAGGACAAATAAAAGGGGCTTTCTTGTATCGACAGCTGCTGGGAAAAGGGCTTTTGAGGGGTACAGCCGCCCTGCAAAGTGGTTTTGGTGCTGGTGCTGATGGGTAGGTGTTGGGTTTATATGGGTGTTATTTTTATATGGGTATTATTTTTATATAGGTGTTACTTTTATATGAGCCACCTACCGAGCGCAGGACCCAGCGCACTGTGGATGCTGCGGCTGCATCTTGCATATGTACGGGTTTTGCACCAATTTAATGAGTTTAAATGGGAAAGCTGGAGCCCAGCATGGTAGCACGGGATATGAGTACATCAGCCTCCCTCAAAAGCCTTTCGACACCAGTCCTGGGTGCTGAGCACCCAAGGGTTCCTCCTGCACCCGAGGGTTCCTCCTGTGCCAGGGGCACGCTGAAAACCAAGGCGAAAAGCAATAATGTGGGACAGTCAGAGCAGAAATGTTTGGGTTTTCATTTGCAAACAAAACCTGAAAGGGAAAAAAAAAAATCACTTGGAGCTTGGATGACTTTTTTTTTAAGCATGCAGATATTAAATTGAGTGGCATTTGGGCTAAAAAGTCTCCTAGGAAAAATGAAGACTATTTCCTTTGAGAACAGAGCTAACAAAAGTCTCAGCAAAAATCTCATTATGTTCTCTTTCCAGACCAGACTCTAAACTGCAGCTTCTATTTTAACGACTGTGCTGAATCCAAACTGCCCCTCTTAGTAAATAAACTTTTAATACCCATCACCCAGACCAGCACAACATGGAGCCATGGGTGTCCACGGGGTTTAACCCAGCTGCAGGGCTGTCCGCTGGAAAGGACGGGTGGTTTGGGTTTGGGTTATGGGTTTGGGGTTGGTTTTTTTTTTTGAATACTGCCTGTTTAGAAGCTAAATGGTGGAAAACATGGAAAATTCATTAGAGTGTCTGGGAAAGTGTTAGGTTACACGTCATCCACATCTACTTACTCTGTGGGACCTCGCGCCTTGTGGGGAGAGATATATTTATA
>NW_010162501.1:247-521 GCF_000695765.1 Mesitornis unicolor | reverse complement strand
CTTGGGGTTCTCCTGAGCAGAACCATGTCCCCCACTTGCCCTTGCAACGGACATTGGTGCATCCAGCACCAAAGCCCTGGGGCCTGGGGCTGGTGCCAGAACCAGAGATAGGGAAAAGGCAGCTGGGCTCTGAGGATCTTACTGCAACTTGGCCATCACCACTTCCTCCTGGAGGAGGAGAAGACACCTCTCACTCCTCCTGTGGCCCTGGCTCAGCCACATCTCCATGCTCAGCACTGGCTTGGCATCCCCGGGAGCGGCCCCGGAGAGGGGG
>NW_010162501.1:0-222 GCF_000695765.1 Mesitornis unicolor | reverse complement strand
GCTCCCCCCGCCCCCTCCCCGAGCTCTGGAGGGGCCCGCCGGGAGCCGCAGGAGCAGTTGGCTTGGTCTGTCTCAACCAGGATAGGAGGACTCTTGCCAGACACTGAGGACGTGTCCCAGCCACTGACAGCAAGGACAGGAAGCGGGGTACTGGTCCTGGTGCCTTGCCAGTGCTGCTTGGCCAGACCTTGCCTTCTCCGAGCGCCGCTCTGTGCCAGCTCA
>NW_010162500.1:25808-30539 GCF_000695765.1 Mesitornis unicolor | reverse complement strand
TGCTGTGGGAGACTGTGTCAAAGGCTTTATTTTATAGTAGGAAGGCTGATATCAGGATGTTTTTAAACAAATACTAAGAACATCATTAGTGACGTTCCATCAGTCATCTGAACTAGTATTTATATTATATCCTATCCAGCTTTTACCTGTTAGTTATTTTTATCACCTGCAGAAATGTCTGAAGTGCCTTCCTCTTAAATATGCTTATGCTCACAAAATTCAAACAGTAAGTAGAAAAACCAAGGTAATTATAAAGTTAGTGGAAGTAAGTGGTAAAGCTCCAATATGCAAAAGAATAGGGCCTAAATTATTTCCTTTAAATCACAAAATAGCTTGAAGCAGAAAGGTAACAAAACATATCAAAACACTAAACCATTGATCATCAAGCATCCTGTATACTTTTCCAGTTTAGGCATTTTACATATACTTTTTTACGACAGGAACAGTTCCGATCTGGAGTGGCATTTTAAGAGAAACATTCTTAGAAGTATACATTCTTTCAATTATGAAAGAAATTCTGAAATTAAAGTTTTAATTTCAGATATTGGTCTTCCACCGTACTTACCCGTGCAAAGTCAAAAGCATATCTATAAATAAGTTTAAAATTGGTAGGCTCATTTAATAAAGATCTCAAGTAATCCAGAGAACTTCTCAGTTTTTCTGTAGTATCACATCTACAAGAAAAGCACAAAGTGAATTTAGAGTCTGCATTCCTATACAGATGTTTAATGTTTTAGAAAAGGATCTCTATCACATAACCCCATCACTCCATTCCAAAATATATCACTCTGTGCAAAAGCACATTTATAAGTTCATCTGCATAAACCCACAGTGTGAAATAGATTTAGACAAAACAGCAAAGACTTACACTGGTACTCCGATAAAAATTTGTTTGGGTTTGTAGAAAATGCACTCTCCAACAGATTAAACTAAGAGCTTGCCTACACATGGCAAACAACCAGCAAACCACAGCAGTGAAACAATACTTCTATAGTTTTGCTGAAACTATAGAACTTCCTAGACACTTTTAGTGATTCTGTTCTGGAAGCTAAGACAAAATACAATTCCTTCTCCAACTCTCTATGAAACTCAATCATTCAGCTGCATTCATGTTCATTATGCCATGAAGCATGCTTATGCTCTGAAGTGGAGAATCACAGAAAGGATTGTTTTTCTCATAGCATTTTAAACTACACATGCTCTAACAACATACCAATATCTAACAGATAGGTGCAATCCAGTGACAAAGATAGATGTCCTTGGGGACAGAAACAGCGTTGAACCTCATGACACTTGTTTTCTTGAGATTGCAGACATTTTAATCCAACTGTATTTAAACATGCAGCTGTCAGGTTTCAAGTGGTCTTTAAGTGGCCATATCAGCTTAAGTAGGACCAAAAAAGATAGTTTTACTCCACAGTAGAGCTCTCTGCTTTAGGTGTTATGAGTCAAAACATCAAAGTGTGTTTTTTCTAAAAAAAACAAACAGGTTTACTGTAACAAACAAGAGGCTTTTCCACTTACTGTAATGATGTCATTCCTTTTAACCACTCTTGTAATGTAAAGTAGCCCATGTTTTGTGCATCTAACTTCCATGCTAGTACAAGCATAACTACCTGTTTTAAAGAAGAAAAAAAAAAAGTGAAGACTGAGAAGAATTAACAAAAAGATCCACACATTTCTCAAACAACTACTGTTTAGGCTACGAATGCTTTACTCATAAATGGGATGTTTACATCTTTGCTACGCCATTTTAAAAGTTAAAAAACACAAAAGTGACAAACTCTGCAGACTAGAAAAAAAAATGAACTTATTTAAATTTACAACTCAGCCATTAACTAACTAATGTTGGTGCAAGTCTATACAGTTTTTAATACAAAATCAGAATACCTACTTATATACTCATATATTTACATCTGCATAAATCTCAAGGGTTTATTATACTAATAAACTCCAAAATAAGCAAATTACATCTCATATTTCCAGTACATCTTTCAAGACCTCAATTCTTATTTTACTTAGTCAGAGATGATGCTTTACACATCCTGTGAAACACAGAAATTGCATAGACATTTAAAAAGCAAAAGTTAAGCACTAGGAAATAGCCTGTAAAAGGCACAACTATTCTTCTTTAGATTTTATTTATTTATATATATGTAAATAATTATATATATATTCCTTATTTGTGTTTTGTAATGGCATAATGGGAGTGCTAATATTGCCCACAATATTTGAAATCCCTTTCTTTCCTAGAAAACCCAAAGAAAACATTACTTTGTAGTTCTGTAGTTGGCACATTGAATCTCCAGTGTTGACTGTTTCAGAAAAGAAAACCATCAGCTTTTTGTTTGTGTTTGTTGTGGGGTTTTTTGTTTTGTTTTTTAAGCAATTTCTCTTTTTTTGCAGGTGGGCAGGGGCTGGGAAAGAGAAGAAGTGGCAGTAAAGACAATTTGAGTTTTTATAGGTTGACAGTTTAGGATTTAAAATAAAGGCAAGTTGTTTCCAAACATGTATATAAGCCTCTTTGGTTTATATTTCTTTATTAGAAAAAAAACAAACAAACAAATCCCAAGAATTTTGTCAATTCTTGATGGAAAATAAGACTGGCTCATGCACATCATACCAGATGAGGCATCTTCTGAAAGGACCTTGCACTTACATTTTCTGGTTCAACTCCAATGTCTTCACAAAATTTCTCCATACCTTCTGGCCCTACAACATCATCAGTGCCTGCAAACAAAATGCATTTTACTTATCTCTGAAACATAAAACCGTCTGACCTTTACAGCACCAGCAAAATGCCATCACGCGGTACAATGTGAACTTCCACGACTTGTTTGTTTGTTTGTTTTGACATGCAATAAATATTTCCACACTTACTAGCAGACTTGGATACACTTAAATCTTTATCTCGCCTTTGGAAAAAGAGACAGAAAAATGGTAAAACAACTATTCATTCTTGATAACATCCTTTATTCTACCCATTGACTGAGATAATATTGGAAGAATAAAATAATAAGATCTTTAAGAATGCACTTAAGACTAGCAGAACATCCACATAATATTACCATGGTTAAATGAGTGGATGGTGATTACTGAAACTCATTTCTTGGCTTGAATCTTTACTGATACCGTAAGATCATATCACATAAAAGTGTGATGCATGGCTATACAGGATACAAGACATTTTAACTCCCAGAATCTCATTCCTTATTGTCTCATATACAATCCTTATATAATGTGCTCTACAAAAAAATAAGTCTTAATAAAAGAAAAATAATAATAAGCTTAAAATAAGTCTTGTGCTCCTGCTTATTCATATTGCTGTACCATGGCCACACATTAACTGAATTTTAGCAAGCAGGGGGGGAAGGAAGACATGAATTACAGCTATTTCTTTGTCAATTTAAAAGGAAAAAAAAACCAACAATATCAATACTATTAAAATGCACTAATATTAAAACATGCTGTTAAATCAAGATATTAGCGATTTCGACAATACTCTACTGGAAAAAGATACAGACATTAAGAATTGTACTGCATTATTCTAATTTTTTAAGTACATTTTAAGAATTTGGACTATTTTGTTAGAATTATTTCACTCATGTTTAAAAGGGCCTCTTTGGGAAAAAAATTAGAGGCTGAAATGCCTACTTCCATCCAATATAAAGATCACATGGGCAAGAAAAAGAGGTTTTATAAACATAAGATCAATCTATGTTTCATTATTAGGTGACCTACTATTCTAAGAAATAACAAGGTTTAATTATATCTTTTCCCATCTCCTCATGACATCCTCTCACAGTTCTGTGTGTACACAGCAGTCTTTAAAAAGACTCATTCTGTAATGTAATGTAAAGACACACTGGGGTGGGGGGGAACCAAAACCATAACAAATGCAGTGTCACCTGTCTGCATACATAAAGAAGACTTATGAGGGAAGAACACAAAACACATTATCCTTTGAAAATTAATTTTTTAGAATGTTACACAATACTAAAACCAGAATCATACTCTCCACTTTTCTCTGTTTTATCTTAGTGTATGCATCCAATAGAAACCCAAAAGTTAGTTTATAAACAGCCTTCCTTTCATCCCTTCCTTCCACAAAACTCTTGGCAAAAATGCGTTATCCCTGTTGCTAGAGTTAAAAAAAAATAAATCAAGCTGGTCAGAAAGGCAGAGAAGCTAACAGGCTAGATTTGGCTTGAATTTGTCTGAATCTCCTCTTACAGACTGCCACAGACAAGTGAGATCTCAAAGTGTTTAATTTAGTGTATATAATTTTATTAGAAGAAAAATTTTAATACATCAAATTAAGTTACTCTTCATTATGTGTAAGAAGTAGACAGAACAAGCTGTGAGCAACGTTATCCAACAAAGCATCAGAAAACTGCAAGATGCATTTATTTTGTCAGTCACCAATTTCATTTCCTTTTGGTTTTTACACTCATGAGATTAGTCTTCCTCACACTTCAAGCTCTTCCCTTCAGAAAACCTTGTGTAAAAAAATTAATACAATGACCAACTCCATTATGAAAGGATCATCTTTTGTGATCACAGCTCATAATTAACGATCCTAGAAGTAATGCCTGCAGAAAGTTCTCATAGACGAGGGCAAGAATAAATAAATTCAGTCTACCTTCCCTAAACCTTGTTATGGAAAACTATATAATGACAAGCCTAGTATGGGATACTTCAATTTATTCACTTCCTTGTTTGAAACCATAA
>NW_010162500.1:20134-25777 GCF_000695765.1 Mesitornis unicolor | reverse complement strand
CAGGAACAAAACTAAGGTTACTACCTCCGTCACCTCTTTCTTAAATTAAAGACACTTCTCCTGCAGCACAATTCTGTAACATTTAGCACTAACATGGCAGATGACAGAACTTTTAAAGCCAGAGAGGTAACAACATTCTGGACAGAAGTACAGCTTTAACTATAGATTTGAATAGTACAGTACATGTGTTCCAAAATACTTCAAGGTACACACCTTCTGTATTCATTTTACAGAAATGAGACACAAAATTGCCCCTTGAACTCTTAAAGTCCACATTACAAAGAACATAAGAAAAGCTTCTTTAAGACTTTTACAAAAAAGCCTCTATATTCAGTCTTGGGAAAGCTTTGTTAATGCCATTTTTATATTCCAGTGTATAGTAAACTGCTGTTAGGAAGAAATTTGCATTTCACCCTTACCTGCGTATTCATAGAACCATTCTAAGCACCTCTTACTTGAAAAGACTTCTTCCTCTGCTTTTATTCTAGTTGAATCATATTTTCTATACATACTTAAAAAAAGAAAGAGAAACAAGTAATTAATCAATCAATTTTCTATAAGCAATCTTTTAATCAACAGCCACGGTAAGCAGCAGCATTTTTCCTTTCATGAACCAGTTTACTCAACATGCTGTCCTAATATCCAGTCCTTTGGGATACTGCTTAACAGCGTAAGAATCACTGAACCTAAATACTATGTTTGCTCAGTCTGTCATACTTCAGCTAATTCCTCATAGTTACCCATGTGCATGAACTTTCCTTACAATAAATACAAGTTCAAAATCAAGCCCAAACTGCTTTGTGTAAGTTCAAGTTAAGACTTGTGAACACCATTAGTCACCACAATCAACTGATGGGCTGCAACTTGGATGTGGGTCTAGACCCAGAGTAATTCCCTGTCACAGCCAACACATGTCCTACCTGCAAGGTGCACACATACTTCATGCACTTTAAATTATCAACTAAGGAAACCTACATATACTCTTTTTGCCTCCTCAAAAAGTCCTATAAAATGCATAAAGGCCAAAACAGACATGACCTACACTTACACTATTCTAAAGCCAGGAAGTTGGTAATGCAAAAGAACCACAGAGAACAGGTTACAGGCCCTCACTGACAGTAATTCAAGGAACCCAGTTCATCATGGGGTAAATAGTTATCTGAAAAACTACATCAACAGCGCCCCTTCCACCAGAGATGACTGGCAAGATACTGCTCTCCTTTGACAAGGAGTATAAGGAATTTTAACTACATTCAGGAAACAACACTGAAGTCTCAGTCTCCTGAATTTAGCATCTGAAACACCTAAAGCACGGAAGGCATCACAGAAGTTGATGAGTTACTCCATCCTGTTTAGACTTTCCCGAAACAGAGCCTACACCATCTGTGCCAGCCCGTTAGAGGAAAGAGACTCAGCAGCCCAAGAAGTTGTTCACTGCTGCATATGCCCTCTCTGAGACCTTTCCCCACTCTGCAGTAGAGAAGGTGGCCAAGACGGCTCTGTAAGCTTCCTCTTGCAGCGTCAAACCCTGCTGAGGAGGACAATGAAGTGACTAACTGGTTCAAGAAGAATGCTGAAACAACTTGATGCAAATTATTTGGAGTTGATTTCATCAACGTTCTGTCCTTCTAGAAAGACGTGTAAAAGTTGTCCATACTCAGGAGCTCGGAGTACACTGATCTCGCTATCCTCCACCTAGCTCAGCTATCAGCTATGAGGAATTGTGGCTAGAAGTTAACAGCACACAGATCATTCTGACAGTAATTCAAAGAAATAATTCATGTTTATTTTCATAGTTCCTTTAAAGCAATTAACTATTAGAAAAGTAATACTAGTCAGAGCAAAATGATAAATTGCTAATTGGAAAATAAAAGCAAATAGGGCTCTTCAGAAATTTCAAAATGGAAAAGTTAACACTGTACCAAAACACCTGCAAACTGAAAAACTGCAGAAAAATGCCAGCCATACACGTCTCAGAAACATATATATTCATATACCTACAATTTGTACTTTTTTTTTAATTTTCACTTTTTAAATACTTTTTCCTATTTCAAGTATCTACTTTGTATAAGTTTTACTGCGGTTGCAGAGGAAAAGGCTGACAGCACTGCCCAGTAAGCAAACAACTACACCAGAAGCTACAGGTCAGAGTTGGAACAATTGTTAAAAAAAAAAAAAAACACCAACCAAAACACTAGGTCTGATCATTTAACATTCTCATACTTGCAGACTGAACTGTAATTACAAAAGACCTATCCAATATTTTTTTACACTATTCTGAATTCAGAGGAATCAAAAAAAGTCTTGGGACAAAGAAAGGAGGCATTCTGCCACTTTGGCAAAAGTCTAATTATTCAGTATCCCCTTCTCTGTAGCAAGTAAGTGTGAAAAACACCAAGGGGAATTCAAAGTTGAAAATTGATTGTAACAGGAGGCAGTCAATACCTCTATTTTATTCACTGAAGAAGTCTGCAAGAGGACTGCTAGGACCTAGGGACATGGCAAAGCTAACGTGGTTCCCAAAGATGGACACTGTTTTTTCTTACAAAGGTATGATAACCAAGCACCTCACGCCCTTCTTGTTCACATGTGTGAATAGTGGATTTGGGAAGGAACATTGAAAAAAACAAATTTATTGACAAGGGCTCTAGGTCACTCAGATGTTTTAGAAAAAGGATTCCTCTATCGACAAGTGGCAGAGGTAAGTGTCTGAACCAAGACACCAATGATAAGAGCATGTGTAAGAGGAATGGTGAATAAGAACAGAAAAAAAGAGCCTTTTTTATAATTCACTGCATCTATACATAGCAAGTTTGCATAGGACTGATACAGGACTGAAAGTCATTTGCTGTGCTTAAGGCTGAAGTAATTATGTAGGAACAGCAACATTCGTAAGCCCACATGCCCAACATACAGCCAAGTAACTAGAAGCAAGACACCCTGGCCTCAAACTTATCATTGTTCAAAAAGCTCAGTATCTGACCACTGGACTTTGATTTTTGAGAAACCAGAACTGATTACAGATCCTCCAACCTGTGCCAGCAAGAGAAATTACTTCACAAATTCAGAAAATGAAATCAGAAAGGACAATCTTGAGCTACCCCAGTCCCTGCTACAAGCTAACTAACTAGTCAGACATTCACTAAAAGTGCGGGTGACACAGCATTGCATCTGTAATGAAAACAGACTACGCACAGGCAGAAGTATAAAACCATGCAACAAAAATGGCAGGATGAATCTCAGCTGCCTTTCTCTCAACCTAAAGGAACTAATTACAGATCACATATCATGCAAGACAAGAATCACTTGAAAAGGAATATGACAGAAACAAGTAACAGCAATGCAGACTCGGTATTAGTGACCTCTCGCATATAAAGATGAAGCCTGCTCTCTCCCTGCTTATTCCAAACACCAAATTAGTTTCTTCCCCCAGTCTAGCCAAATCAGCTAGTTCTATTAGCAAGAGACTCCTAATCCTGAAGTGCTCGGTGAGGCAAGATGAGCAGGTAGGTACAAGCAGTAAGCAGACAAGAATCAGAGATTACAGCCTAGGACAACTCTGTTCAATTACCACAGCAAGCCCAACCTGGCAGCACAGGGTAAAGGTGATGCCAGTGGCTGTCTCCTCTGAACTACCATTAATAAAGATGTGATTGTCTCAAGAATTGTACGTGTAGAGGATGAAAACACAAACTGCCAGAGACATCTGGCATCCATTTTGTATCTTAAAATGATTCTCATATTTTTGGAATTTCTCTGTACATGCTGCAAGATGATGTGCTTTGTCCTTGGGCTAAGGACAGTGTTTCTTGCTACATAGGCAAATGCAAACTGCCAGAGCACACAGGGTCAGTATCTGAATACTTTGGGAGAAGCAAAAACCTCACAGACACCTTCCATAGAGGACGGTATACTTTTGGTACCAGAATTTGTACCACTGTCAGAAGGCTGACACTGGAACAGGATTGCTGAAGTGTGTTTTCACCATCACCAGAGCTAGAAAGGTGCATGCAGAACTTTTTCCCCCAGTGTCTGCTATGCCCATCACTATGGACAACAGCAAACTCCAAGCGTTTGTGTTTAGAATTACCCTTCCATTTCTGAGCCCTGACATGCTGTCCACCAGAAACAGCAAGGGAAAAAAACCTACCTATGAACAAAGAGTACATATTTGTCTCTCGGATGAGACGCACATGCAGGTAAAACTCAAAAATTTTTGCTTGAAAAGTAATAGTTTATTCATTTAGCGTAACACTGTCAGTGTCAGGACAGTGACAGCAGGCTTCAAAATGTTTCTTTATATTGTAACCAAAATCCCCTTAAGGTGTTTTTAGCTTTTTCTATTTTGTTATCTAATAGCCATTTTGCCAACTAGAGAGAGGAAAGAATGCGAGACACGGCAGGGAAACCGCAACATGAGATCAACCTACCTAAATTTTGTAGAAGTGATATCAATTACTCAATCACATTCAAATGAAGTTATTTTCTCAGAAATGCTTGCATCTCTTTAAGGATGTAACAGTCCTTTTTAAACTTATCTTTGAAATATTCTTATGAGCTACGGAATTGTAATATCCCTGCAGTAAAGATGAGACAACGTAGTTTATAATTGGAAGTGCTACAGGCAGATGTAAACAAACTAATTAAGAAAACTTGAGTGTCTAGGCCTTTCATGTATCTTTAAATACATGATAATTCATATATTTTCCAGGTTATTTCCATCCATTCATAACCGATTTGGTGGGAAAGCAATAGCACGAAAATTCCATCCAGCTATGATGGGGTGACCAGGTAAGTCATCCTAAGAGTATATGGTTGCTCCCAACAAAAAGAACAAGGTCACGGTAATTTTCTTCAGTGTGTTGCAGGCTTCAAAGTTGGGCGACTGCTCTGCTCTGAGCATGCTTCAGCTGTACCGGAATTAGTCAGAGCTCCACCTACCACAGAAGCAACTCTGGGCTGCATGGCTCCAGAATATTCAAACTGAGATCAGTGAAAGCATGGAGTTTAGGTCACACAAAATGTTCTCTTGATTGTGGAAGCTGGTAATAGCACATTTAAGGAAAGGAAGAAAAAAAAAAGTAAAAATAAAGAAGTGCCGTTTATTATGGTAAATAAAACGTTAACCTCTCCTGAAGGTTTTCAGCCTCCTCTTTTCCATTGGTTAGTATCTACAATGAAAACATTAAGAAATTTACCAATAGTAGCTTTGTTTCTGTGCAACCAGAACTTATTCAAAGCTTTACCTCATTTTGTTTGAGCTTTGAACTGAACAACTAATTGCTTTCAGATTATTTATATTGTGAAAGATGCAAACTTCTGATTGAAGAAGATGCCCCCTACTACTTCCATTAATTCTAATTAATTAAAGTTTTGGCTGAGAATTTTCATCAGTGCAGCACAATGAAAGCATTTTTATAAAGCATTACCTAATCATTCACAATTACAATTTCAGTAATAGTTTCACAAATACTGCAGAAGAAACAAGTGGAGGAAAAAAAGAGCTATTTTGCTATTTGCAAGGCATTACAAAGACTGTCTAAAGAAACTCTAAGGACAAATTACTTGACTGGGAAGTTTTATGAACGAATATATCTTATATCTTCCTATTGGAAGGCTTAACAATCATCTCTAGACTTATAC
>NW_010162500.1:0-20103 GCF_000695765.1 Mesitornis unicolor | reverse complement strand
TTCCTTACAGAAAAAGCCAATATTTGGCTAGAGACTGTGTAACAGATACACAGCAGTAGTAATCACACAGTGAGGACTATACTCTTAGCTAGCAAGTATCTTTACATGAAACTTGCTTTATCTTTCTTAAGGCCCTTAATGTAACGGAGGGAGAGCAATGTATAGAAAAAAATATTTTTAACTCCCATTTGAGATTACACTATTCTGTGAGAGTTGCAAGTACAATAAAGTCAAGACTGTGATACTGAGAGGAAAATACCAGTGAGGTCTTTAAGTCATTATCTTCTGGTGAATGTGTGCTAAACTGTTTACTTCCAATAGCTATTGTTTAAGACAGAATAAATCTTACTCTGATCCAGAAATGAATACACCAAGTTTATGTATCACCTGGTATAAAAATTTCCTCCCACTGAAACACTGCATTCATGGTTCAAGGTGACGTTATGAACATTAACAAACAGAATTCTTACTGCGTAAGAGTTAGATGCTAAAGACCACGCTTGGAGTCTTTGTTTTCCATAATCAGTCTGTCTATGCATGAGATCAGCATTTCCAAATAACTAGATCTGTACCTATAAACATTTCTCCTCAATAGCCAGTGTCATTATTCAACTAATCCTTCCAAAATGAGCCTCTATCCCTAACAGCTAAGAACTGAGGGTGAAGGCTATTACAAGCTCCCTGCTATGAGATGTGTTTATGTTTATAAGTTTAAGAGCCTTTAGAAATCATCTTCTCTTTCAGCACAGAGCCCTGCTGTAATAAGCTTTCTGAAAAGAAAATATATCTCAAAAACATTACTATCATAGTTGAAGAGATTATAGGAAGACATCACAAACCATGAGGACTGAAAATATCACCTAAGTAAAAAATAAACTTCCTTTGTAAGGACAAACCAGGAGGAATCATTAACATTTGGTCTCAGCTGTGATAACACCATTAATGATAAAACTCCTTTGATAATCTTCAGAATACTACCTAACATTTCACACTGAAAGTGAACAGGAGACTAGCAATTGCTGAATTTGTTAATGCTGCCCCTGCGAGTTTGTCACTATAACTGAGAAACATACAAAATTTATATAATTCCATAAGCATTTCTAGTGACAAATTACCTCTGTTACAAAATACATTCTCCTCTAGAGAGCACACATTGTATCTTTTCATTGAAAGTAGATATTCAAGAACAGACACTGACTTCTTCTTTTGCTTAATAGAGAATTCACAGGCTAATGTTCCTTGAGGGCTTATCCTGAGTTACCCATATACAGCTTGTAGGAAGTCTGCCTCTTAAAACAGAAGCAATGGTAAAGAACTGGCCCTAGAAGCCCCTTTTTTCAATAAACTGACACTACACTATCCATAGTGTTTTTGTTGTACATGGGATTCTCTGTCTACAATTGAAGAGGAAATGGTTTTACAAATAACTAGGTTCTCTACAGCTCACTGCTGTAGAGGTTCCTGATTTCAGATTCTCTTCTGCTTGACAAACTGATGTCTGACCTCCAAAGACCAAACATGAGCCCTGCCTGACAAACACGCACAGAAATATCAGACAACCTGCTCTTTGTCTAACTTGGTTACAGGGTTACAGGTTAAAAGACCTAAAGAAATCCTTCCTTGAAAGAAAATAGAGTTCCAACACCGAGCTGAATGTTCAGCAAATTATTTCATATTGCCAGTCATGCTGAAATAAAAACTGATTTCTTGCAGATAAAAACAAGTTAATACACTGGAAATCTGAGAAAGACCAAAAATCTTCAGAAGTTAAAAAGGAAGACAAATAAAAATCAGAACCACATCAGGGAAGGACATTCCCCTGTGGCCCACAACTGGCAGACCTGGTTTTACTTCCACTTCTAAAAGCAGACTGAGGTTTTCCTTTTAATTAAGCCTTACATGGCAGCAGAGAAGACTTAGATCCATTAGTTATAAAGTGAAAGGCAGACATTTAAAAAAAAAACCTTCAAATTATGTCTTCAAAAAGCTCTTAAAAATTATTATATATATACACTATTGATAAGAGTAAAACATCAGTTTCTCATAGCTTTCTTATCTGAATAACACAAATCAGTATCTCTTACAGACAAACTTACTTCCTAGAGTTTTGGGTTTAGTTTTATCATCAGTGTCTCGGCAAAGAGAGGTAGAGCTAAATTTTGTGAACCTCTCTAATTAGATTCTAGAAACATTCCATCCTCATTTTGCTTCTATGTGTATCTTTGAACAAGTTGTAATGTCTTCTATCAGCTATTCAATTTTTATAATTTTATTATTTCTGAAAAGCAACAAAAAGCATTATGAATATTTACTGCTTTTTTGGTCTTGCTAGTGTTACATATGCAAAGCAATGAAAGGGAGAGTTGAAATCTTTCTTCTTCTGCATCAACAGATCATTTAATAAATTCCAGAGCAGCTACAGTTGTGCAACCCTCTTAAACACAATGGAGTTATAGAGGCATAACCAGAGGCTTAATTTGGCCACCGGCATTTTTCTTACTCATGCTAGAGAATAAAAAGGAAAGCACCCAGTCTGATTTTAGGCTGAGAGCTGGGAGAGAAATGCATCTTTGTACCTTCCTGAAGGTACTCGTTATGGAAGCGCGTGCTTTCGGAGTCACCAATAACACATGAATGTAACAGAGCTCAACACTGACTGATGCAGTTGTAACCAAACTTTTCGGCTGCCTATGTCACTTCTCAACATCAGGACGGTCCTGTGTCTATCATGCAGGAATGTACAGTCCTATACCCCACAGGTTCCAAATTCAGTGCACATAAATAGCAACTATCTTGTACACAAGGAGCACGTTTGATGGTTTCTCAATGACTGAGGCTCACTAAACATACACACGCTGCAAATCCAACACTCGCAGAAGTCTCAGCTATGAAACACCTATGCCAAAAGAATATGCTGCTCGTGCACACAGTTATCACCCACATGTACTTCTGTTGCCCAGACAGGAGCTGAGCAGCAGCACCTCAATCACCACTCCACCACTGGATATCACCTTGCCTGAGCAATCTTCATCTTCCCCTTACATGACCAGCATCAAGTCACAACATGACAGGAAGAGACCAGCAGGACGTTAAGAGCCGAGTGGGCTACACGTACATTCACTTTTCTGACAGGCTGTAGATTAAGCATGTCCAATCCAGATCTTATGCATGTATACAGAAGATATGACTGTATCTCTTAGAAGCTGTTTTTTAACAAGTAAGTATGTTTTGACAGCTGGCAAACTAGAGCAAGGAGAAGTTCCCTACAAGCTTCCTGTAAAACTCCAAAAAGGTGAGATGCATACTGAACCTAGATGTGCTTATCAATATCCCACAGTTCAATCACAGGCTATGGTTCCACATTGAGAAACCAAGCAAATTTGAATACCATTTCCATTAGTATTTAAAAACATGATCATATCAGCTATGCAAGTTCAGATACTCCATCAGTCTTAGCTCATGGTAAGATGACATACCCATCATGTCTACTTTTCTTAGCAGATAAATCATCTCCTGCTGCAGGTCTCCTCTTTTTCCTTGGAGGCATCACTTTACTAAAGCAGTCTGATGAACTGCAAGACCGGAGACTTCCTACAGAGGGAATTAAAAACACCAGTACAGAAAATGAAACTGTTGCAGACCAGTTAAACTGTGTCCACTAATAGGCATATTACAAAGGGAAGGAAAGGGAGGAAGTTAGTAGATTTTAAAAATACAAAAGAAATGGTCTCCTTTCAATAGCAAAATCCATCTCACTATTACGTGGTGCTCTATGACCAGACTTCAGTTAAGGTCAAAAGTACCATACCAAAGTGTAGAAAATGTACAGTAGTGCTAGTGCTACTTCAGGCTAACAAAAGGCAAGAACTGAATAAATATTTAAGTCCTCAAAAAGGCATCCTTACTTTTGCTAATTTATTCAAATCAGAACTTCTGAGAGTTTTTCCATTACTTTTTGAAATACAGATAAGACTCAGAAACTAGAGCACCTACCTCTAGAAAACAGAATCTTTTTCATTTTAAGCCCCAAATTTTTTCTGATACAGAGAGCAAGGGGTAGGAAAGGTTTTGTTTGCTTGCTCTTCGGTTTTGGGTTTTTTCATTTGTTTTCTTTCTTTGGGTGAGGGGGGCAGAGGGAGACACATTCAGTAACCACCAGGGGAAAACAGTAAGTGGCTGACTGTGTCATTTGGACTGGACAGTTCTCAAAGAATGAGGGTCCGCCAGTAGGAAACAGCCAGTTCAAGTCACTGATGCAAATCCAGTGGCGGACTTTCCCCCCCTTCTCTCAGCTACACACTCCTACATCTCAATTTTGTCAGCTCTGGTGGCTCTTCAGGGTGCCAATCCAGCTCACCAAACCTGTAGATAATTAACCCATTGAAAAAAAGAAAAACAACTTTCTGTACATTAGCATAAGAGTGAGCACAGGACCAGCTCTTTAGACCACAGCAAGGTGTTAAATTGCCTTTGCTGTCTCTAGGCTAACACTCCAGGCAAAATTTTGTCCTGGTTTCAAATACTGCAGACCACATGGACACCTGAAAAAGGTGTAAAAGCAGCTCAAAGAGCTATTGAAGTTTTAAGTGCTACACAGAGAATTTTAACAGGAAAGGAAGAGAAAGGTGAGGTATAAAAATCCAGACAAAAAGCAATGCCAAAGAAACTTGCAAGGAAATAGAACTCCAGCACGCCTAAACTACCTTCTCTTAGCTTCAATAGCATACAAGTTTAGCTATGCTTTATTAAGATGCCCACAAAATCTTTTATGTTAAATCACAGAAGCAAGCAATAAAACTTCAACTACCTTGACACCAACGGAGGAGACTGAAATCAGAGGCCCAATTCCCAAGAAATACTAACGGCAATCCTTTGCTTACCTATTCTTCATATCTTTGAAAATCTCTCTCCTGTTATAGGAGAAACATGTAAGGAACCTTACAGCCTCACAGGCTTTGCTACATGTACTTTATTTTAAACATGCAGTGAAACTACTATGCATACTAAAATACGGATTCTTCTGGTATTAAGCAATATGTGCAAACCAGTTTTTACATCAAGATGGACTAATTTGGTTTCAACTAATCAAGTTTTTGCACTCTGTTTGCCTTCTTTGGTCTTACCTTTATATTCATTTCTATTAAGAGGAATATTTCGTGAACTAGAGATATTAATTCTCTTTCCAATTCAAAAGTTTTTCCTATATATTTATTTTTCTTTTTTCCACCCTGAAGTTTCCCCACCTCAGCATCCTCCCCAGAAACTATGGCCATACCTACACTATCTTTTAGAAAAGAAGTTTTAAGAGTATTGCAATTCAAATAATCATTTAGCTAGTTACAAAAAAAAAAACAAAACAACTTTTGAGCATTATACTCCACAAACTATCATCACAGGAAAAAATCATAATGGCTGTGTCAGAAGAATATAATTCTAGAAGCACTGCCCAGAATCCATTACAAAAGGAAATTAACAATAATAATATTTATCTTCTTCTCAACAATATTGGATATACTTGAAACAGGTAAGTCAAAGACCATCAAAAACTCACAGTATGCCAAATGCATTTTACTGCTCAGATTAAAGAAACTAAGGAACCTGAGCTGCTGAGTGTCATTTGTTCCATATGATTATACCTACACATTAATGGTATTGCAAAATTGTATTCCCATAAATTACTGGAAGTATGATGCTTTATAGCTTTTTAGATCAAGTTTCTGAAGATTCTGAAACTAAGTATTGAAAACCTACACAAACTAAAAACACTTAAGATGATAGCAGAACATAACAGATGGCTAGAGACAGCCAACAGACTCAGACACACACTAAACTCCATAAATAAAAGCGTGTGCTAATGAACACCTTATTTTAGAAAATATGTATGTACTTGAGTACAACCTGTAGCTATGTCACTCCTTTGAGAGCAATTTGATAGTTTTTAAATGCCTTTCTATTTAAAAAAAAAGAAAAAAAAGAAGATCTATTTATGATGGTCACAGGCACTGGATGCTGGTAGAACTCAAGAAAAACCACTGCATACCACCACCCCCCCAGGGTCTGTCCAGTTCATTTGACTGGGAAAATAAATATGCAAGGACTCTGTGAAAAGAGAAGCACAGCAAAAGATGAAAATAGAATAAATAAAAATAAAAGTTAAACCAGTTATAGAACAGGAAAATAATTTTGTCAGATCTGCAACCCCATGCAAACCAAATAATTTAACCCAAGAATTCCTGCTTGAAGTTGTTTTCTCATTAAATGACAGGACATTTTTAGAAAGAGCTCTGAATTTGTTTTAAAGGCTTAAACTGATAACGGAATCCACCATAACCCAATTTCTCCAATGACTCATGTGAAAAACTTGTACCCTTTCTTGGTTTGAATGTATCGAGTTGCAGCTCTCAAACTGACAGAAAAAGGAAAAAAGAGATAGCTTAGAAAACGGTAAGTGGCTATTAAAAGTACATGTACACCCCACTCATGCACAGACACATACACTGACTCCAGGTGGACAAACACATTGTACGTGCTTTCAGAGATTTAACATCTTAATAACCGAGGTTTGGAGCAAGTCTTCACTACGTTTTTAGCTGCTGAATGATCTCTAAACTACTAAAAAACAAAGTACAAGATGCTAATTTTAAATTATTTCCTGTTGTTACTAGAATCAGTATATAGAATGTGAAGGGCAACTATAATTTCCTTGTAACAAACTTTGAAAGTTAAACCAGCAAAATATTTCTATCTTTTATTTCCATCTAAAGCTAAAAACTAACAGTTTGCGGTTTCTTGTTTAAATTCTTGCAATTTCTTATTTTACAGCATAGCTCACTAAGTAGCATCAATATTAGCCTTTCCTTCACAGAGCTCTCCAATTCTAAATGTAATTTCTAGGTCCAGATTTCACAAATGACTTCACTTCTCAAAGGTCTGATCATGTGCAAACAAACATGCAGCTCCCTCTGACTTCATGCAAAGTTTGACAGGAACTTTACTTACCAAGTGCCACTTCTCTGATGTGATTATCTTCAAAGTTTCTTACTCCTGGGTCTCAACTCAAGATTGGCAGAACCCTCCTAGTTCTCACTGTTTTTTTGACACTTGAAGCTAGCATTTGCAAGGTAGAGCCTCCAAATGGCTGCTGAATAGGCCACCATCAGCCAAAAGCCTGCTGAGTATAAATGTTGTTTGCCAAACATTCTATTCGGTACTTCCAAATTTGCAGAAGACAGAGCTACCAAAGGGAAATAGCATTCAGGAGCTAAAACTCACCCTAAGAAATTTAAAACAGTATACAAGATAATCACCACTAGGGAAGGACACTCCTAGAGTAGCAACAAAACCAGAACAAACCAAAAAGAAAAAACAGTGGTCAATAAATGAGAATTCTACAAGCTATGTCCCTACAAAAGTGATTTACAGGCATGTAAATTTCACCTTCTATCTAGATAATGCCTGTGAATAATCCTGCTCTTCTGATGCTTCAGCAGAAGGATGTTTCAAAGGAAAAATAACTAGAAACTGTGAATGCTGAAGCAACTGGAAGGATACAGCTACTCACTTAATGATGCAAGACCACCACAAGCACAGCTAGCAATTGCCATTTTTCAGACACAAGATGAGAAAAACCAAGATCATCAAAACATCAAACAACTTGCAATCTTGTAAAAGGAAAAACCATCTTCTCTACTCCTGAATTCCATACTACAGAATTGCTTTGGACACAAAGAGGGTTTTTTTTTCTCTAAAACAGCAACAAAAAAATAGTAGCAGATGCAGAAGTAATTTTTTTTTACCCCCACAAGCTTCAAGAACAGCAATGAAGCCTTATTTTTGTTGAAGACGTTACCTCATTATTTTAAACGAGTCAGGTGATAATTGGAAGTATACTTTTACTTTGAAAGACATTTTAGTCTGCATAGGTAAGTAAGTCACAATGTAATAATCAAATCATGACTTTAAGCTATTTAAAAGCTGGTAGATTTGTACTTATGACAGAAAAACAATCACTATTTCAAATTCTAGTGAGAGAGCTGTCCAAGTTAATGCATATACATTCTAGAAGAAAAATCAATTGTTTACAGGATCTGAACAGCTGGTTTTTTTACCCCTACAAACAGCTGAGAAGGCAAAGGCCCATGACACATTTAAAGTCTACCTTGTTTTTCAGATATATACATACACTGAATGCTAACACACTTTGAGACTGTAATCATTATAGGTGACTGGAATTTTGAAGAGAGCTCCATCTTGACTCTCAAATCACTGAAAGCAATTTTGAAACTGCCACCCTCTACCTCTGAGATATTTAAGTTCTGGTTCCAGAAAAGAAATCCGATTAATACATCGAAAAGATACAATGTGCCCGAAGTAATTGCCAGTACATTTATTGTTAGCTCAGAAACAACTGCTTTGAAGTAAGTGTAATATGCACTAAAAGCTCATTATAAATATTAATAGAAAACTGCAATATTCAGTCTTTCTATATAGCTTTTAGAAATCTCAAGCAAATTAAGATATGCATTTATTAAGTCATCCCAAAAGCAGGATCCACAATGTAATAACATTAACTCAGATAGTTATGTCAGAAAACAAATACTAATTCAAGGATAAGGCTTCCTCCAGAGGACTAAGTGTGGGTGAAAAAAAACCCCTGAAAATCTCAAAACCAAAAAATCATCTTTAGAGGAGTTTGGCAACATTCAAAAGAATCTTTTGCAACAGAGCTACTGACATGGCTTTCAAATGAGTTCTGGACATAGAATCTCAAGTTCACAGCATCTATGCCATTCTACTGCAACAAAATGAAAAAGTGTTGACACTTCTTACTATGCAGTCAGTAATACTGGAAGGTAGAAATTACAAAAATTTTGGTACATCAGAATCAATTTGCAAAAGTCATTTTTCAATTTACATAAGCCTCTCCAGTAAGGTGTTTCAGAAGTGTCAAGTCCCATATGGAATGGACATGGGAGACTTCACTGTACTATATTCACAATTGCCAAAATAGCTCCTTGCACGTATATTTGTCCTCATATAAGGAAAACCAAGTAAATGTCTTGACTGTATTCGACTAGGACTTACGGAAACATTGGGGCTTCACCTTTTTCCACAGGGATACATAAAACAGGGCAGAAGCACAAGAAATACTGGAATGGAATCTGAAAATGAGGAGCCTGCCAATGGGAATCTCTACTTTTGGTTTCCATTTCATACTTATTCCCAGTTTGAAAGGTTCTTTCACACCTATTGTAAAAAAACACTCTTTACTGGAATTTTTTAATGAAACTCATTCAATGGGTATGTTTAAGCTTTTGAAACAGTTTAATTCAATCACCACAATGCAGGCAATAGGATAGCCATGAGCACCAGTATAAAGCAGTTCATCAACACCAACATGCTCAGACGTCTTCCAATAAGGAGAGTTCTGAGGCTGATTGCTTCTACTGACCTTTAGGACAGAAGTGCTAGGCAAGAGATAAGCAAATTCCCATTACCTTATACACGTCTACATTTACTAATTAGTGACAGAAGAGGACTACCTCAATGCTTCACTACAGCTTTTGTGATCACAAGCAAATGAAGATTATGGAACGTATTTAATACGTTAAATCAGTATGTATCTGTGTTTAGTTTGAGCACCTGGATCACAAAGGGGAAAACTGCAGATCTCCATCAGGAGATTGGAGAGGACATCAGTTCTAACATATGGGCAATAAAACTTCTGACTGCTTTGAGCTACCTGCCTCAGCCTCTTTTGCAGAGGATTTTAATTTACATGATCAGCTAATTCCAAGTATCAAATCACTAGTCACACTGAAGGAAAATATTTGATAGAAGCTTTTTGTGGCTAGGGTGAGATAGTTCAACTATGAAACAAAGTCACCTGTCACAGTATGGAGGAGGGTGCATAAGGCCTAAGTGAGCTTTATCCAACCCAAACAAGGCAGTCCTATGCAACTCTTCTCGTTGTTCTAGGCTAAGTGTGTGCTGGATTTACAAGTGTGTCCCAGAAATCTCCAGGAGGAGCTGACAGCCTCTCCATTTTCTTAAGCACTCAAGGCAACGTCAGCAAACATAGCCAGCACCTCAGGATAGAGAAACACGTTCAGACAGATGGTAGGACAAATATGGTCAGTTTTAAAGAACAGTTCTGCTGAGTGATCAGGGCTTGAAGCCAGTAAGTTACTTTCCTTCCTCCTTAGGTATCATGCCTGAAACACAGAAAGGAAGGAAGAGAAAGAAATCAAGGAAGACACCAGCTCACAAGTAACAAGCGCAAGAAGAGGCAACAAATGTTGCAAGATAAAGTCACACAGCACAATGATGAGTCAAGAATGGCAGTGAGGTAGCACCAGGTGTCCGAGGTAAAGGCCTCGAAAAATGATGACAATTTATTGAACAGAAAACAGATTTGGAACTAATAAATAGCCCTTAGACACTGACTGAAAATCTGCACAATAAACAGGAACAACCTGCATCAAAACCACTAAAGGAAAAAAGCTAGGTTGTTTGGAACACAGCATTTAAACTCGGTCACAGGCACCACGATAGCCACAAGAGGTCTTGCTTCTGCTCTGTTCTCACAAATGCTCTTTCAAGAGTCAACACACTGCAAGAGCACGGATATTCTGCTAGTCTCAGTGGTTGAGTCCAAGGAGTGAGAGAAACATTTAATGAAGTCTTTTAAAGAACTTACACTAAGAAACAGTAAAATGATAGATACTGCTGAAACCTGTGCGAGCCCTTCACAACTGGATAAATTAAAAGCATGAACATCTATTTTGAAGAAATCTTAAAAAAAAAAAACCAACCACCTGCCACTTGCTTTCTAAAACTCCTTTAGCTTCCTAAAATATAATTTTCAGTGATGTTATAGAGACTTATTTGATGAACCATGTTTAAATTGTTTCTGTTTCTACTACATCCCTATTAAATACCTGTCTGGTGATCGTCTTGACCAACGTCCTCTGTCAGATTCTGCAAGAGAGTACGAATGATACAGTTAAACAAGATGGTGTTCTTCATTGTTCAGTAATCTTTTTAACCTTTATTTGATAGTAATATTAATTACTTAAGGAGCATCTAATTAAGACTGCAGAGCATTTATGTTTTCAGTTCATATTTACCTAAAAAACTACCATTCCAAATTTATGTAGTAAGTTCAAGGATAATCTTTAAATAATTTGGAAAATATTTTAATTCTTTAATCAAAAACATAAAAATTCCATTATTGAATGCAACATTAGAAAGACTGAATTTACCATTTACCACAGAAATGGTCTTGCTTAAGGATAAACACACAAATGTGTTCCAAAGAAAACCGATTAAAATCCACGTGAAATCTTGGAAATGAGTTACCCCTTTTTTATAGGTACTGTCTTTTCCAACAAATTTGCAGTGTACTAACAGAAGCCATATTGGGACTTCTGGCTACAGCTACAATAAAACAAATGTAAACACACAGCAAACAAGCAGAAACAGTCTTCAAAAAAATCTTGTTCCACTCTTTGCATGGTTGCAAGATTGCACATACAATGTTTTCCACAAGAACTGCAAGAAACTGGCTAATTATACCGATTACCATCATTTGCTATATCTAGAAAAGCTGCTTTTATGGAGACAACATCTAAATCCAATGTTGCAGTGAATGGTGCTTAAATGCCATGCTGACCCCCAGAGCACAACTTTTCAGTTGGTACTAACACTTATTCTCTCTTAACAGACTCAAACCCAACAGCCTCTCACACAAGAGGGCAGTCCTAGTTTTTACAACTGTAATCACTTCATGATTTCAGTCACAAAACATTCCAGACCAAAGCCCTAGCTATTCTGCTGGGAGAAAACAGCAAGTCATTACCAGCCTATTGAGGGTGTGGTAAATCTTGTGAATATTTGCCAGTGTTGATAGGTGAGAATTCAGTTGAAAATCTAGAAGGGGGAGGAAAAAAGAAAAAAGGTTTTAAATCTCTGATTTCCAGCTGGAGCAACCCAAATCTTAGTATGTTCCCATCATTTAATAAAACCAACACATTACTGTAAAATAAAAGCCATCCCAACACTTTTGCAGCAACAAGATTTTCAACGCCGAGTGCAATCAATACCTAAAATTTGCAAAAGATGTCCTACATATGCATTTTTCCTAAGGCATGGATGACCCACAGCAAAACAGAACTATAGATAAACACAAAATTGTATTAATAAAAAAATATTTGGAACTTTTTTCCTTTAAGCTGAGTATCATTACAGTTTCCATGCTACCCAGTCCTCCTGTTCCATAACCGATTTAAGTACCATGCCACTTTCTAAAGTCATTCCTAAAAATGGAATGATAGTTAAATTATCTTTTTCTTATACAAACACAAACATAGTTGCCTTTATACTAACTTGCTTGCAAAACTAAGTGACTGGTATACACTTACATAACATGAAACATGACTTTAGTATAATGAAGCAAAGGTCATGATACAGCAGGTGTTAAGACCAAAGCCAATAAAAGCAAAAATTAAATACTCTAGACTCTACATGAAAGAAGCTATAGCATAAATATTAACTTTGTTCTATGTTCCAATAATAAAACACACAAGTTTGCTTCAGTTGCAAAAACTTGATTTTTCTCTACTATTTTAAATTCCTTCTCTATGCTAGAAAAGTGATGAGGATAAAACTGGACAATAAGTAATTCATAAAAAAAGACCAATGGTGAACCAACCAGACAGCATACAAATCAACAAGAAACTCAGAAGCTGGAGACAGAGCAGATGACAGTGATCAAAGACAGCCAACCACTATACAATATCTCCATTTAAACTAAAAGTCAACTAGCTACCCCTCTAGAACTCCTGTGCAAAACCACTAATTAAAGACATGTACTGTATGACAAGTGAAGTATTTCAAGCACAATTCCATACACAAAAAGCTGTATGTGTGTAGTGTTACCACCCAGTTAATGCATGAAGGCATTTCTACTAGGAGACATTTGATGTGGCTTTGCCCAGGAGCTGATACGAGATATAAGTAAGGTCAAAAATGTAATTCCCATCTTTCCATCCCTCGCATTTCAAATGAATGCTCTCAAAATACACTTAAGATGACCCAGAATCTACAGATAAACAAAGTCATCATTAAACATCAGAACCCCAGGTCAGTGAACCACACTGCTATGAAGTTAAAAAGTGGATCTGAAGAAACCACCTGCTGCAAGCGTACTTGTTACACGCATCGCTATTGAATTCTCTTGTCACAATGAATAAAAAAACAACTCAAAAGACACCTTTAAGAATTGTCTATTTCATTTATTATGTTAGTAGGAGAGTAACTTCACTAATTGCTATGTATTTCTTAATGTGTTGTCTGCAATCCACCACCACAGCAACACAATTCCTGTAGGTCAGAACTGCCAAAGATGTGGTTTCCAACTTTAGCTATACTTATCTATATTAAGGCAAAGACTATCCATATCTTATTACAAAGACACGACAGGAAGATCTTGCACCTCCAACAGAGAGCTAGATTTGTTCCTGCACTAAATCCTCAGTAAATTCCATTTCTGCTAGTCACATACTGAGCACAATCATTCTGAAAAAAAAAAACAAAAAAACTCCAAACAACCACGAGTTTCTCAGCCAACCTTCAATTCAAGACAAAGGAATTTAACAACCAAAGGGGGAAGAGGGGGAACATAAGAGCCATTCTGAGAAGGGCAAGATTAAAAGGTAAGATATATTTTGTTAACTGTCAGAGCTTTCTAGAATATTAAATTTAAAGTTTCCCTTGCTGTTCAGCCCAAAATCTATGAAGAACATGAGTCTTTAGAGAAATCAGTTACACCAGGAAGTAACAAGCTGAGAACACTGAGGAAATATTTTATTCTAAACTAGTATTAATTTTAGATGGTGCTCTAGAAAACAATGTATTTTTTTTTTTTAAAATAGGATTATGTATTAGGTACCACCTTTGAAATAAAACATTCCAAGGCACTTCAAAACGTATCATTCATACCAGTGTGTTTCACACATCCACTGGAAATACGCTTACAATTCTAAGCCGTTACCTCAAAAACAGGTTACATAACTATGATGGACTTAGAGGGGTTACACAAATATTTTACAGCTCTTATACAACAAGCATCACACCTTAGCTCCACAAAGACTGGTTTATCCACATGAATACAGAGGACCAGAGTCCAGTTTTCTCTCTTCCACAGGGGAAGCTTGCAAAAATAGGGAAAACACATAAAACGGGCTTCTTCTACAGTAACTGGTATAAAAGCAAATATGGGCAGCAGCCAATTAAGGACGTGAAATTACAGCTCAGGTCACCTTCTGAACTGGTCACAGTGTTTGCTATATGTATATTACAAGGAAGATACACAATATATCCTATGCCACCGAAAAGGCATGTTTTGGGGAAAAAAAAAAGGTTCTGAAGAAACCAAAGCAAAAAATACAACCTCCCATGCTCAAATAACACCGTCTTGAAGATGAGCAAAGGGACAATGGTGCAGGCAACACCACAAGCACGCGATCCAACAGCTGGCTGCAGTTGGCCACGTCAGGAACATCCACTCTCCCCTCCACCTCACCAACTTGCACACGTGCTCAAGCAGCTTCCAAGCCATGCCAAGCTATCCCCCAGGGTCAGCCCACCACCCCAGGAACCTCATCCAAAAAAATACAGACACCAATATTTAGCTTTTTTTCCTACAGAGAAAGTGTTTTCTAGCAAAGTACCACACAGCTTCTTGATCTAGGATCAGAAGAAGGAAACCTGCATGCTTCATGAATACTAAAAAGAGACATGCTGAAATGTTTGCTAAGGCTTTAGGAGGTGTATGTCAAACAAGTGTACATCTTTTGTTGATTAAATTATTTTTCATGCAGATGTTAGCTTATCTTTAGCAAGGATGGGAGCAACAAAAATTCCAAATGGTATTAATTACTTTGCAATAATTCAGAATGTAACAGCTAAAGAAAAAAAACAACTGAGTAAAATAATTGCAAATCTAGAATCTAGAAAGGAAATGCCAGAGTCAACCTAATACCATGGAATTTAAACTTTCTCTGTAGTTTATCATTAACACTTAAGTGTTAAGTCTGAGTTAGTCAGTTAGTCATGATCCTATATAATCTATATGTAAAAAGCAAACAGTTAAAAAATAACTTTTAAAATATTGTAGATTAAGGCTTACACTATGGATCTGATAGTTATGGAGAGGCAAGAGAAACAGCAGCTAGCTGGGCTTACTTCCATAACAAACTAGACAAAAATCATTCCACATTCCCTATTACAACAAACACAGGAAATACAAGGAACAAACAAAAAACTCAATATATCTTAAAAATAAGCAAATGATACAGGTGAATGTAACTTGAATACTTTCCCATCTGAAACAAAAAAACTTTACAGGTCAACTTTTTATTGGAGGGAACAATGTGTTGCCAAGCTATTAAAATGAAACCACCAATAAATACCTAAGAAAAAAAAAAAAAGTATTTCTGCCTATATGTCTACTCGCATACAGATATGTACCTGCCTGAACTAGAAGTTTAACTTGGTACCTGCCGTCAGAATTACCACTTCAAAGCCTGGACAAAACAGGGCTAATGGGTACACCACCATTAACTAAAAACTTAGTAACAAGTTAGCAACAGTACTAAACCAGATCAGCAGCTGACTCCAAGTTTCCTTTATAAGCTCCTAGACTATCTTTTGGAGCAAACAGAAAATCTCACAGTAACAGTAGGTCTAAAAATATTTATCCTAGACAGAGATGCCACATAAAAGCTATGGATACAGATCTGTACTAAAAATTAAGTATGGAAGTAGTCATAGTAGTAATATTTATTACTACAAAGATGTATCTGACTCAGTACAAATACTGTGGGTAAATTTCTGCAATCTTCTAAAAAAAAATTAGATAGAAAACACATACTAGGCAGTCACATTCCTGAAAATGAAAAAGAAATGTTTACGCTTTTGCTTTTATGTAATTGGTTTCCTTGGTTTCAAATAACAGAAATGGAGAAAACTTGTAGTAGTAGTGGAAATAATAGTTCAAAGTACCATCTTCTTAATTAGTTTATTTAAAACTTATCAAAAAGAGACTCATTTCATCTTCTATGAACTACACCATTTCATGCTCTGTAGCCTACTTGCAGAATTATCCTCACATTAAGGCAATTTATATTGGTTAATGAACTTAGAAGTTCAGATCTGAAACCTACATTGGGTGAAAGCCTTCAATGCTTCTGTTCAGGAAGCAGAATTTCTATATTCATTACTAAATGCAGAAAACAAAAGAAAAATGAGCATCACTTTTATTTGCATTTACACAAAAAACATCACAACACACCTAAAAACTCGAATTCCCAAAGTTTAGTAGAGAGCAGCTGGGAGCTGACTCTGCATTAAGGATTCATTTCCAGTGTGGGTGTAGCTGAACGTGCGCAGGCATTGACCCCTTTTTTGCAGGGGCTGCCTGTACAAGATCCCCCTCTCCCAGCCTCTAATGCCAGGACAAGAAAGGGGAGGCTGAGAAGAACAGGCTTGAAAAGCAGGGTCTCACCTGATTTGGCAGAGTTGAAGACAGGGCATGATTCAGAAAGTCAGCAAAATAGAAGTGAATTCCAGCCTGGATGGTGAGGACGTGCAAGTAAATGGAAAGAGAAGCGGGAAGATCCACCGCAGCTTGAGGAGTGAGAGGTCCTACCCATTAGAGCTACGGTATCAGAGACACAGTGCTGCAGGACACATCTCCTGCATGGATGCATGCAGAGCCACACCGAGCTCACAGCTACTGCTGCCACCAGCACAACCCAAACCCACAGCTGCAAATCTGCCTACATTTTCCAAACACAACAGTCTAAAATGTTCTGAAGCACAAGAGTGATTTAAGATATTAAAAAAACCCAACACTGATCTACAAAAAAACCCAAGCAAGAAAACATGGTTGAAATGACAACACACTAAAAAAAACACTTAGCATTTTAAGGTACACATTCACATTCCACACTAACATTTGGTATTACCACATTGTCATCACTCACTTTATTTGAAACAAAATATTTTAAAACTACTGTATGCTACATAGATAGGGAAAAGCAATAATTTTTTTCTTCCCCAAGAGAACAAATCCTTATTCTACCTAGACATTAAGAAAATACCCCAATCTGGAAGCTTGTTGACAAAAAGAGCTGCTGCAGTTTAAAGTTCACTGGGAAATTCAGAGCAATTTAAGCAGTGCAGAAGTTGTGTAACTGTTAACTTCAGTTTGAATGCATTTCCATTTACCTTAAATTGTCTTTAAACAAGTAAGAGCTGTGCTAACATATGCTATACTAACAGACAGCTTTAAAAACCCTGCACACAGGCTCATGAAGGGGGTTAGAGTTTGGTTTGGTTTTGGACAGGAGTGGTTTTGGCTGGTTTATTTATAGAAAAAAATCTAACACTAAGTGTATTTCTGGAGCAAAATGTCTGTTTCTGTTGCTGCAAATACCACTTGTGTACCTACTAAATGTATTTGATAAGCATTTCTAATGGAGATTCTTGCTGGAATATAATAAAGCTGGAGTGACCAGCTGCAGCTGGAAAAGAATGAGTAAAAGCAGTGGATAATTAGACCTAATTTAAATCTATTTCTAAAGCATGTATTACCAAATCAAACAGCATTTCAGTGATTTCACGTTACTCAGACTGTGAACAGACATTCTTCCAGTCTACAATTTCAGAACATAGGAAACTGAGCTACAAACCGATTTTACACCCAATTGATGCAAAATGCTCATCCAGTCCAACTCTTACTCTACCATCAAATTAATTCAAAAAAGCGTCAGTGAGCTAATTTTGCATCATCTGCTGTTAATGCTCGAGTTGTTTGCCAGTGCTGCTCTTAGCTTCATGCCAGATTAGGTGTCATCTGTCATCCTACAAAGGGCATAAAGCTAATAAAAACTTTGTATCTTGTGCTATAGCTAATTCAGCAGAAATGCAACCCTGTCAAGTGCGCACTGCTAGGGTATCCACACCACGCAGATCTGGTGTACATCACGATGGGTCTGCAACAGCCTGGGAACAGCTATGCCAGTCAAAAGCTTTACTGTCCCAGCTGTTTGCTGCTTGCTCTCTGCCAAAAGTTACAGAATCCAGAGCTCTGCCAGCAGCACAGGTCACTCCCTAATCCCCTTCAGAAAAAAAAACAATTCAACCCTGTCAGTTTAGACAATTTAAGTAAGTGGCAAGAGCTAACCCAAATACATCTGACTGAGTGGATTAGAGTGCTCCTACAAAGCATTTCAGCAGCAGAGCAAGGGAAGCAGTGATCTACAACCAATGGGCAGTAATGAGCAGCTGCAGCACAGTCGGTGCAGCCACATATCTGCAGCAGGTGACACAGAAACCTGTGTCACACCAGCTGGCTCTTGAGGCCATGCTAAAGCCTCCTACCTCTAACAACATAAATATACATTTTTAATAGATAGACACATCTCTCTCTCTACGCATACAAGCAACTATATATATATAAAGCACTGTGCAAACTGGCAGTTACTTCTGTCTACTTATGAGCCCAAAGCAGAAATTCTGTTTAACTTCAGACCTTTAAATAAATGTGACTTTAAATAAAACAACTTAATTGGACAGTATAAGAAAAATGCTGGTACATTTAAAACAAGAGTTCTGCTAGAGGTCCCTATCTTACTTATCACAGAAGAAATAACCACACTGTTAAATACTTTAACATTTAAACTGGATATAAGAATTGTACATTTTCATGGGATGGGATGTTCTGTACTTCCTAGTGCAATGCTTTTTGGCAAGTGCAGGACAGACAAACTAAGCAAGTTTTCCTCCTCTGCTTGAAGACACAAACAAAACTAGGAAATAATGCTGTGAAAAAAAAACCCAAAGTCTTTGTTTTCAATACCTCAAAAGTCAAGGGAAAAAAATTAAAAAATTAAAAAACCCACAAGATTAATAATTCACTTAAACTTAGTACAGAAACTACTCAGACAAAAATAAATTTAAATTAAGTGCTGCAATTACACAAATGAAATCTCATCCGGATACAAAAGAATGAAGGAAGCACTGAAAGGAAGACTGTTCACCTGCCTAACTCAGCTTAGTGCACGGCCTTACACAGAGAAAACATGTAGCTTGTAGCATGTCTGCACTTTTTTTTGGACAGGACACATGAGAGAGACTGAACAGAAGGCATTTTCTAGAATAATTATCCTTCCATTTCCAACATGAGGCAGTTATTTGTGCCTTAATGGCAGCCTTAACCACCAACATAAACTGATCCATAAATATAAAGGTAAAATAAACCAGAACTACTGGAAAAAATATATAAACTTATGAGTTAGACCCCTTACCAGACTGCCCCTGTCCAATTTCTTATTTTGATAAACACAGGAGGATTCAAGAAAATTCAGGCCTCATGCAGCATCATTCCTCCCATAACTGCTTTCAGGACTTGGCCCAAAAGTCAGACCATCATTCATTAACGTGTGATCGACGCTTAAATTTTCATTATCTTTCCTATAAGTTCTGCAGTAACGAAGCGTCTCAGGGCTGCATCCCTGGAAGACTTCACAGGAATCGAGAACATGGCTCTGCCGAGACTGCTTTGTGCTCAAGACGACTGCCTCCCCGCTCCAGCAGGCGAGGATGGAGCCAATTCCCGAACCCCACGCTTACCCCACACCCACGCAGGTGTCACCCACGCCCCCCCCACGCCAGCTAGCCTGCCTACAGTGTACGGTCCCGCCTGTTCCGAAACCGGAGCCAGAAACTACACCGCAGAGACAAAGCCCTCCCCGCGTTCCCCCAAAACAGGCGGCGTGCTCTCCCTTCAGTCCCGCCCCAAATCCAAACGGCCTTGTCCCAGGCCGCGTCCTGCCCGGCAGCGAGGGGAGAGCGCAGCAGATCCCCGGCCCTCCCGGGGACTCCGTGACGGCCGCGGGGTGTACTGAAGGAGAAAAAGGCGATGGGGGCAGCGCGCCGCAGCGCCTGCTGGGAGTTGCAGTTCCCCCCCACCTCCTGCCGCCAGCCCCGCTGCAGATAAAACTCCACCTCCCACAATGCGCCGCGGCCCCCGTTCCC